>NW_007256156.1:369511-497758 GCF_000164805.1 Carlito syrichta | reverse complement strand
TGTAGAGATGAGGTCTCGCCAAGTTGCCCGGGTGGGTCTCGAACCCGCAGCCTCAGGCAATCCACTCACCTCGGCCTCCCAAAGTGCTGGGATTACTGGCTGCGCCACCGAGCCCAACCTCATTAGATTTTATAAGTGGTGCTAAGAGTCTTTTTCAAAGGCTACACTGGGAAGAAAGAAACCTCAGAAAAGCCTAAATCATCAAGTAGTACCATTTAAATACCCTTACTGGACAGCTGATAAGCTGCCTTTGAGCAAAGATTGGATGATTAAATTAAACTCCATAAAAAAACTTAAGAAAACAGAAGCATCGTCAGAAGTCTACTTAAATTCACCTGCTTGGTAGAGCTAAAGCCGCAAGTAAGTTGTAACAACTTCAGGATTGAACTTCAGTGACTCTGAAGACTCATGACATCCATAATTTGAAATAACAGTCCATCTGTGTTCATTGCTTCTCGGTCACCTTCATTTTCGACTGCCATAATTAGTGATAGATACATCCTCATCCCCTCTGGAAATCATCTTAGGAGTTAAATGAAAACTGTGTAGAGCTTATCATGTTTACAATTTAAATTATATAAACTTTCATTATTCTTTTTATGTAATACACTGTTTTATTGTTTTATTTAACTGTGCTTATAAATATAAGGACTTTCAAAAGTTTACTTGTGACCTCATTTCCCCTATCCATTTTTGTGCTCTTAAAATCATGATCTCCTCAACTGAATTCTTCTACCTTGGGGGTCGTTCAGGAACATGACCCTCATGGGTAAGGAAGGCTCTGGTTCTGTGTTCCCACCTCTCAATGACTGTTTGACTTACACTACAATCAGTCTTGAACTAATGGAAAGAGCAATGAACTTGGGTTCTGGAGACTTAGGTTCACATCCATCTGATGTGATTATTGTGACTTTGTGCTAGTCACTTAGCTTCTCTGAACCTCAGTTTCATTGCCTGTTAAATGAGGTAAACTATTAGTAATACCTGACCTACCTCACAAGATATTTGTGATAATCAAAATTCCAAGTACCAGAGTGTTACTAAAAGTAAAATTGGAAAGTGCTAAATAATTGTAAGTTATCATTACATGTGTAGCATTTTGGACTTTGTAGACAAACAGATAGAAAACTAGATTTCCAAATTCTTATTTCTTCAAGTAACTTTTATCCCTAAGTAGAATTTGTATGACAATTATAAAAAATTAAAAAGAAAATTAAAATTGCTCGTAATTTCACAAGCCAAAGGAAAATGAATTTGTACTTTCCCTTTTAGTCCTTCTTCTCATCATATAGAAATTGTTCATCAGTGCCAAAAACTTGGAAAGTAAATATAAAAGCATATATATAAAAAAAAAAAATCACCCATAATCACAAATCTCAGAAACAGTGTTAACATTTTGGTAGATTTCTTTCCAGACTTTCTCTATGACTATATATGCCTTTATATCATTTTTACATAGTTAAGATCATAATACATACAGTTGTGTATCCTGCTTTTCTACTAAACATTTTTATCAAGAATATTCTGCTACATTTTAAAAAGACTTTCATAAATATCATTTTTGTTGGTGTATAATATTTCATTGTAGGGTGGCATCACGGTTTATTTAACCATTTCTTTTTCTTTTTCTTATTTTGGATATGTGAGGTCCTTTCCAAATTTTATCATTATAAATAGGGTTATAATATCTCCTTCATTGCTTAAATGAAAAGATTTGCTTTGCTGACAGCAGATAGGATTTTTTGTTGTTTGTTTTTGAAGAAGTCCTCTTAGCAGCTACATTTCATTGACTAAATGAAACTTCAAGAGACAGGTAGAAGAAAGAAGTAGTAGATGTAATTTCAAGATTGAGAATCTATGTTTGTTGGAGACTGTTCTGGGAGCTGAATCTTGGTGTTAGAACCAATGAGTAGGGACAGTTTGCCACCATTGTATGATACTTCACTGTAAAAAGTTTTCAGGATTTAGACTAGGGAAAAAAACATCCTCAATAAGTGGTTTGATTTCTTTTATGGACCCTGTGAAGTGTGGGACTGATCGTGTTTCTCTTTTGTTGGCTACTAGAAAGCTTGGAGCCAAATGTATGGTCCATGAATAGCACTTGTAATGGGACTCTATGGTATGTATGCACTTTGTATTGGCTTTCTTCTAGGTTCCACTTTGTGCTCTATTTGTTTTTTGTTTTTGTTTTTCCCTTTTACTTTCTCATCCACTCTGAATTTATGCTATCATGTTGTATTTTGTGCATTCTTGTAAGCCACCTGACGTCCATTTTGGGTCAAGGTGGGGGATAAATACATGAATGAATAAATAAATACATGAATAAATAAATGAATGAATAAACCAATAAGGAAAAGGGCAATGAGGCAAATGAATGTAGCCAGGACTCTGAAAATGGCTTAGTGTCTCCCAAAATAATTAACGCTAAGGTCTTAAAGCTTGGAAGAACGTATGGGAAAGATGCAGGTGAGGCTGCATTTGGAACTGACATGTTCTGTGTGATGTCTGTGTCTTCTGAAGCGTGCTTATGTGTCTTGTGTCTTGTGCTGCATTTGAGTATTAGGTGTGTTTCAGAGGACATGCGATGTGGTTTGAAGGGCTGTTTCTTTAGCGAACACAATTCATGTGCATTTTGTTTGTGTGAAATCCAGAGAGATTTGGGAGCTGGTGAGCTTGCAAATGATGTGATGGTCCTTCTTCCTGGTGGTGTAGGAGGGAATAGTTGTATAGAAATCAATTCAAGACAAATGGGGGGAGTGTTCTACCATTTACTGACAGTTACTGGGTGCCAAGCTGTGAGCTAAGCACTTTAGGTATATAGAGTCTTAATCTTTACAGCCATTCCATGTTGTCCCCTTTTTATATATGGGACAATTTAAGCTCAGTGCTTTGAAGTAGACAGCCTAGGGTTACACAGCAAATGATGGAAACCAAAAGTCTCCCAGGTCTCTCTGACTCTCAACTCTATGCTTGTTCTACTATATCACACTACTTTGCAGTGAGAAAAAACGAATATGTGGTAAACTATGTTTCTAGCATCCCAAAGCCAGCAGCAGTGACTTTCATTTCTCCTTAACAAGATGGCAGTGGGCTTTGAAACGTATCTGAATTTCAAAACAGGGATTTTTAAAAAATTGTTACTTGGAAGGAAAGAAAATTTTTTACATCTAATTGAAAGAAATGATGGTGATTTAACAAGAGAGATGTGCTAACATTTGATTTGGGTGTTTTATGGGCTAGACTATCATTTGGAGTGTGCCTTTTACAGGCTTAAATGTTGCTTACTTTAGAAAGTTGAGGCTCTAAATGGTTGTTGTGTTCATATATGTGAAAAAGTTCTTAAAGTACTATAGTTTTATTATTGTATTGAATATATATTGTTATTCTAATTCCTAGAGTATGTCATCTTCTATATACCCTACACAGCAGGATCATTGCTGTGCAACAATTATATTAACGAAAACTCTCAGTTATTCTTTACGCTTTTGTTAATCAAATGTTTTGGTCAATGCATATTACTAATTTTCATCTAATTAATGCACAATAAAATATACTTAGTGTGATAACAGTATGCAATCTTTCTTTGGTGATGCTGAAGACCCTTTGGGATCTTGCAGTAGCTCAAGGTTATTATCTGTTATTGTACCAACAATGTGTGAGAGTCAATTAACTGAGGGTTCTGTTATCAGAAAGTCAGGTGTCAGAGACTGCTACATCCTGAGTGGTACTTACCTTCCTCTTGGTTCTCCAAATATAGCTCATCCAGCTCAAAAATGAATGCTCTTCAGATATCACTTCCCTTCCCTTTGGGAAGCCTGAAGAGCATGGCATCTTGCTTGTCCCCCAGCTTCAGTGCTGTGCCCCAAGAAAAGAGCTTCCTGTACTACTCTTTTACTCCTAGAAATGCCCTGTTGAAATGGGAAGAAGGCGAGATAAGGATGTACTCTCTCTATCTACTAGGGCCTGTGCTTTCACTTCAAGGCCAATAGACAGGGAAATTGGGTACACATATGGTGGTAGCCCACTAAAACTACCAGAAGGTCAAAGTCAAGAGAAGTAAGGAATGTAGTACTGGGAGATGTATATACTAAAGTGAAGCAACAGCGTGAAATAAGTTAAGAGGAAGTAATGTTTGAGAGGGAGATTAGGAGGTGGAGAAGATACAGGGGATGGGTGGAATGAGAAGGGAAGACAAAAGAGCACTGTATCAAGCATTGGTGTCACAAGGAGAGAAACATTGACAATGGCTAAGGAATATAAAGTTGCTCTTCTTCTTAAAGCAAATAAGGTCTTCCCCCCAAACTTGTACCCTGTATAATCACCCACATGATCAGAAATGTCTAGTTAGGGCATTGCCTCATCTTTGCATTTTGTTTTCAAATATTTTTCTTTGAAATTGTTGTATGTGTGAATTGAGTATAAATGAGAGTGGGACCTGTATGTGTTACCTAGAAGGGGATAAGTAAGAGGCAACTACCCAATGATTTCCTGGAATGATCACTATTGCTGAATGTTTTTCATGATGGTACCACTGAAGGTACTGACTGTCTGTGTGTGTGAATGGGAGTGACTAAAGGGTTCACATGGGACTATCATTTCCCTTCCCCCATCTCATCATCCTCATGGAATATCTGACCTGTGAATTGGGCTTAGAGCCACTCTGCAGAATCAGGTACCACTTTGAATTTTTATCTATACATTAAAGGCTGCTAATTTATGGAGGACATATATTGCTTTCCATAGCCACTGAAAACCTGACTGAAAGAAATGGGTTAAACATTCCATCAAAAGGAATGGAACTGAACATAAATTTCAGATAGGCTAATTAAATGCTTTGAGTTACTGAGAGTGAAATTTTCTAGGTTCTCTATTGGATCTCTCATGGCCTTAGCAAGCTCTACCTAAAGGTGGACCTTCTACTGTGGGCCTTCCCAGCTATATGATTCTGGGATTTGCTAATATAATAAAAGATATTATAATAAGAGCAGTGAATGCTTAAAGCAGCCTAGTTTTTTAGCTGTTAAATTTCCAAGGACATCACTCATAAGATGGAAGTGCTGGATTTAAAAAGTGGCAGATTACTTAGTTTTCCAGAACATAATCACCCAGTTATCTAGTACATTGGTAATGAGATGATGTACTTAGGAATGCTGTTATAGGTGTATTACAATGTTCAAAGTAATTTTATATCAGTTACCTCCTCCAAGCCTCTTATGATAGAGGTAGGGCAGGATTATCCCCATTTTATAAAGGAAGGCAGATGTTCAGAGAGGTTAAATAACTTCCACAAAGTTGTCCCCACTACTTAATAACAAAGTAAGGCAGACCTAGAATTTAGAAACCGTAACTCCTAGTCTAGTAGTTGTTGAACACTGTATTGCATGCCATAAAATGATAGTAACCTAACTTGTTTCAAAAATAGGTTTCAGCCAATGGAATATGCAGAAGTGGAATTTTTACAGAAACTGGCAAAACCCAGGTGGATCAGTGATTACAACAATAGCCATACCTTTGTCTTTACAAGTTATTCCTCCCGAGGGCCTAATTTGCTAACAGGAAGTAACTAGCCTTTATAAGAAAAGAAAACTGTTTTTCTCTGATTCCTATGTTATTTTCTGGGCTTTTAAGTTGTTTTCTATCATAAAATAATGTCTTATACTCCTAAAATTGAATTATTAAAGAACTATTAAAATAGAACACAAGAGTCACCTATCATCCCTCCCCTTAGATAAATTCATAATCCAGTATTTAAAGGAGATTTGGGCCCTCTTCATTACTTAATAAACATTTTCCTTTCTTCCCAGAATCATATGTATTTTGCCTAAGATACTAGGTTTAAACTAGAAATATATCTGTTATGTGGAATCTCTCTTTAAATTTTTTATCCATTTTGTACTATCAATTGCTTTAAATACTTAAAGTCAACAATAAAATCTATTTTTATGCCTAACTTCCCATTGTAGTTACCATATAGTACTTTTTTTTTTTGAGTCGTAGTCTGACTCCGTCACCCAAACTGGAATGCAGTAGCAAGCTCCCGGCCACTGCAGCTGCGACCTGCTGGGCTCCAGCGATTCTTCCGCCTCAACCTTCTAAGTAGCTGGAACTACAGGCATGCACTACCACCCCTGGCTAGTTTTGTTTTGTTTTTTGTAGAGATGAGGTCTCACCAAGTTGCCCAGGTGGGTCTTGAACCCGTGGGCTCAGGCAATCCACTTGCCTTGGCCTCCCAAAGTACTGAGATTACAGGCTGAGCCACCGAGCCCGACCACCATACAGTACTTTCAAATATTTCCAGTGGGGGAAAAATAAATTAGAAGGCCCATACGATGACATTCTTTCTATCAAAAAAATAGATGAAAACTAGAGAATTGATTTCTCTCTGCATAAGGAAAAGTATGCATCCTGTAGATCCCAGAGGTAAGAAAGTCCTGTGGGTCCCCTCTCATATTATGCCCTCAAACAGCACATTTGTTTATAGAGTAGATGTGTCAGGGATTAGAACCTTTGCAGAAATCAGTCCCTCTGGGACAATTGCTCTCATAATGAGAGCCTGCCTCTTTGACAACACCCGCAGGGCTGCTGTTGCCATAGGAAGAACTATTCTGAAATACTTTGAGATACTTAACCAAGTATAAGGAAGTCATCAGAAGCTTCAATTTGAAGGATTATGGCACAGTGTGCTCTATGACCCACAAATCAGAAGATCCAACAGGGTGACTTTTTTTTTTTAAATAAAAGGAACAACACCTGCATTTAATTCACTTTCCTGGTAGCTAAGTAGAAACTAAGGTATTTTAATTCTCACAGGTCACAAAAGTGACATTTTGTAAATGATCTTTGTGAGGCACTGACAAGCAACCTCTTTAGTGACAGAAAAATCAATGAACCATTGAAAGCATCCATCGCCCAGCTAAAGAGCAACTAAGTCACTAAGGATCCTCTGTTAGGAAAAATGAAGTTTGTCACCCATAGGAGGTGGGTAGACTTTTAAAAATACTTTTATATTTCAACATGGACTTCCCAGAGCAAATCCTGGGAATACTGAGATGAGAAATAGGCTATTAATATGACAGATCTCTAGCCTAGCCATCTCCACTGTCTCTGCCAGAAATGGCTCCTATGTCTGCACAGGTTGTTTGGCTTCAGAAATACACAACATTGAATGAATACAAATTGTACCTGGGCAAGGTGAGCGGGACAAAGGGTGGGGAGAGGGAGGATGGCTTCTGGTGTCAAGCTAGGGGTTGTGAGATAAGAGCACCTCCTAGGAGAATCCCAATCCCAGCAATTTCAGTACAAGCCTCCTAACAGAATGTTTTATTAGACCTACTTTATCTCAAAGGACTCCATGGAAGACCACAGAATAGAGAGGTGTGCAACCAGCAGATGCATAAATCTGGGCTGCATGCTGACTTTGAGCACAGATCTGATTTATTAGCTATCTCGGCTTAAAAATCAGATATAACTGAATCTGGAGCATGTTTTTAACTGCTTATATTTGTGCCTGTTTTTTATGTGCCTGACATTGTGCTGACTGTTGTGAGGGATACTATATGTGGGACAAGGTCCTCTTTCCTCGGGTAATTTTCAGTCTAGTCACAGAAACCGTACACACATGCATACACGCAGAGTTTGTAGGATATGCTCAGTAAGTGATCTTAGAGGCAGCAGATGCAATGGTAGGTAGGTCCTCCTCATTCCACACCCACCATTCATCTCCTCAGTCTGAGTGAAACAACAACCATCTGGAAGCCTGCTCCCAACATGGCATGTGTATCTTAGCAGCATGCGGCTCCCTAGCTTGTCTTCTCACACCTTTTCTATTATGTCATCCATCTGCTCAAAACCCTTTCCCAGCACATTCTTTATTATAGTCTCCAATTTCATCTTTCCTTCCTGGTTTCCAAGGCTATACCCCATCTACTTATCCTTCTGTCTTCTCACTTCCTCATCAACATGCAGTATACATCCCTATTTCCAAGCTTTCATTTCTACTGTCTTTCCCATGTGAGATGCCTTACCCTTTTATGCATGTCCAGTCTTTAAGGCCCATCTCTCAAGGCTTACCTTGTCCAGTAAGGCCTGACTGTCCGCTGCAGATTTCTATGATCTTTCCTCTTTTCTTTTTGACATGCTACAGCATTTATACTCTATTCTGCCCAACTTAGCACCTCATTTTCTTTGGTCTGGTACTTACTGTTTGTTAAGCTTATTTATACAATTAGATTGCAAGTTCAGAATATTACTTAAGTTCCTAATAAATCACACAGCATAACCTGTCACTATGTTGATTCACAATCAATTCACTGTATACTTGCTAGCTGAACCACTGACTGATTGAAAGGGAAAGAAGTAGGGACAGTAGCAGGGGGGAGCTGTTTTTTTGAGCCAGAGTTGTGAAATGCTTGCCTCATAGAACTAGCTAGCCTATATGTTTGTTTTTCTTTGGAAAAATTCGTTCTGCATTAAAAGTATGCTTTATATGATATTCTGCTTTTAGCTTTCTGTATTAATGTGCTTTTAAATGTTGCTATTTAAATTATGCCATGTATCATAATATTTTGCATGCTTTCCATTGCCTTTTCAAAAATTATTGTTTTACGCTTATAGGCTAAATTTATGTAGGAAAGCATTCCCCTACATCTGTCTTCTGCCAACCCTTTTATTTTCCTGCATGCTCTGTCTTCAAGAAGCTAGAAAGTGTTCTAAAAATAATTCTGGATGTTACCATATGACATCCAATGAGAGGGTCCAACAAAACTTCCAGGAATTTTAGGGGAAGATGACAAGTGGAACTCCTACAGCAAGGATAACTCAGGTGACAGTTTTTTAAATTGCTTTCAGAGGGCAAACAGCACTATCCAGGGCTTTCATCTGGGGAAGAATTGGTTACTTTGCTGTACCTTGAATCCTGCCCAGCTATATTGCCAGTATATGCCTTTGGCTCCAACTGGCACTTGGCAAGAGGTGTGCTTGAATAAATACAGAGTCACTCCACTGTTGGGGGAAAAATAGCAACACCACCAATAACAACTACACAAACAACTCTAAAACATTTCCCCACTCCCAGGCCTTCTTGGCAGACCTGGTTCATTTTCTCCTCCCCCCCCAAGCATATAATAGCACATAGACATAATTCGTCTCCACATATCGGGTCTCATCTCATAGAATGAAAGTAATTCATTCATCAATTCATTTGTTTGTTCACTCTCTTATTCATTAAATATTAAGTTGGGTACTGTGCTAGATAGATGCTGGGGTACAGAAGTGAATACGTTCCAGTCCCTACCTTTAAGGAAATGATGGACTACTAAGGGACATAGACAAGTTAGTCAGTGATTGGAGTTTAGTGTGGTAAGTGCAATATAGAAATAAACACTGAGGAGAGACATTTATTCAACATTGAACGGAGGGATGGTTAGGGAAGGCTTCCTGGAGGAGATGACCGTTGAACTGAGGGGAGTCTTAAAGAGAAGCGAGTGGCATTTCAGGTAGAAAGAGCAGCATTTTAAAGGTGGTAGGCATGACACATTGTTAGTTCAGTTTCTATAAATACAACTACAAGTAGTTCAGAATAGCTAGTGCTTGGAGTAGGAGTGGGAGATGAAGCTATGGAAGTAATTGGGGGCCAGATCCTGGGGGGCTTATATATACCATGTTAGGACTTTAAGTTTGATCCTGAAGGCAATGAGGGGACATTGAAGTAGGGGAGTGATGTCAGATTTGTTTTTCAAAATATCATTCTAGCCACAGGAGAAAGAATACATTGAGGGAAAGGGAGGGAAGGAGACCAGTCAGGCTGATCATATGTAAGAAGAGGAGCTGGAGAAGGATGACATGGGGAGCAAAAGAGGAGTTGTTATTTTGTGTTGTTTTAGGTGGCAAAAGGCAGTGGAGGATCAGTTTACTTTGGAAAATATTTAGTGAGAGAGGCCTGTGAGGCATTCAAAAGAGGTGTTCAATAGCCAGTTACCACTATGGGGTTGGGATGCAGCAGAGAGGTCAGGGCTGCAGGTACATATGGGGCATCGCTAGTGTAGATGAGGATAGTAAGTGTGCAAGTAGGTGAGATGACTCAAGGGAGAGGTGTGTCAATGAGAAGAATTGAGAACCCAGAAAAACTCCTGGGGAATACTATTTTGATAGCCAACAGAAAGAAGCTCCTGCAAATGCATTAGAAAGAAAACACAGACTTTAGGAAACAGTCGTATGAAAGAAGGCGGAGAAATGTTAGTTTCCAGAAGTACGTGGTCAGCAATGTCATATTTGACTGAGAGGTCATCGGTTGTAAGGACTGAAAAGCAGCCATTGGTCAAGGGAGAGGTGAATTTATGACTTTAAGGAATCATTACAGTGTTTTGGAGAGTGAGAACTAAGGAAGTCTAGGTTGCCTTTTCAAGAAGATTAACCTAAAGACAAAGAGGTTGAGAGACTTTAGCAGCTAGAGAAGGATGTGAGGAGGCAGAAGTTTTTTTAAGTTTTAAGGACAAGAGAACTCTCAGCATGTCTTTTAAGCCAGAAGTCTTTTAGTGCTAATAGAGAAGGAGAGATTGCAGATACAGTACGACATAGGGCATAATTGATGGAGTGAGATCCCTGGAGGACTGTGAGGAAGAGTACCAGTGGAGGGATACACCTTAGGTGAAAGAGAGTACCTGCTTCCAGTGAGAAAGGAGGAGAAAAGAAAATGCTACTGATGGAGATAAAAGCTTTAGGGGAGGGAGAGGAAGTGAAGTCACAGGAGATCCCAACTGAAAAAAAGGAGTCTCTCCATTTTTATCAGTGAGGTAGAAGAAAGGTTATGAGCTGAAAGTAAGAGAGGTTGAAGCAGAGCAGAAGTTTAAGTGAAGTGGTGAAATTCTGGAATGTTTGGTGAGTGGAATTGGAAAGGAAGTTGGCAAGGGGTGAGGAAAATATTGCCGAGCACCCTCAGTAACTCAGCTAAGGTCTGTGACCTTGTAAGAAGTACTAATTTACATGACTGTGATTTTTTTTCCCCCTGTAACTCTCAGTATTCTTAGTAAAGAAGTGGAGACATTTCATGATTGAATTCTGCCAGGATAGGGCTTTGTAAGGCAATTGTGACAGTTAGTCAAAGAGCAGGATTTTCCAGGGCAGTGGGATAAGAGCAATTTACATGATGGATATAGAGTCTAGGCCAGGAGGGAGCTGAGAAATTGGCTAAAAATGGAGCAATCCAGGAAATGGAGGCTTTGTTGAGATCAAAGAACAAGTAAAATAGGAATAAGTGCCTGAAAGAGAAGGTTAGTTGTATGAGAAGCTGAGCTTAGAGAATGAGATAACAGGGTTGAATATTTCAGAGAAAGGGTCATTCTAGATAATAAAAATATCTGGGGCAGTTGTGGTTCTTCATTCTGGCTGCACATAACTTATGGAGTTTTCAAAAATCATTTGTCTAGGTCTCACCCTCAGAAATCCTGCTACAGTAGGTTCTTGGTGGGCCTGAATCATTGGTATTTTATGCAACTACAGGTTATTCTGATGTGCAACCCTCATTGAGAACCACTGATTTAAAAGATGGCCATGGGAGTAGATTGCAGAAGTGGATGAGAGGTAAAGTTTATTAGAGTTGAGGGAGGTCAAGGAGCCATAAGGAAAGGGTATGAAGGAGGTACTCATTTATATCTTATTTCACAAAGTGGTAGCAGCATGAAGTGTAGGAAGGAAGACTGGGAGCCAAAATCCTCAGTGGACAAGAGGACTTAACTAGGAGAATTAAGTGGCAACAACCTCAAAGAAGAGAGTTTTGTAGGCAGATGTAGAAATACTGATCTCAATTCATTTGCAGTTAAAAAAGGGAGATGAATCTGCCTTCTCTGTTCTCCAAGGCCTAAGGATTTGAAATAGGGAAGAATAAGCAACCTCCAACAGGATTATATCAGGAAGTGGTACACTTGTTAGATTGTAGAATTTGAAGTTGTTGTTCTCAACCCCAGCTACTTAAAAGAAATGCCTGAGGAGCTTTAAAAAATAAGGAGGCCTGCACCTACCCCAGACTAACTAAATCTCAATTTCTGGGAGTGAGAGTCTAGCATCTCCCTTTTTAAAAAAATTCTCAGATGAGAGTGGTATTTAGTGAAGTTCAAGAACCTAAGGCAAGAAGTGAAGGGAGCATTTAATGAAGAGGTTGAAGGTATAGAAGTATTTATTCCTAATAGGAGAAGCTCTAGCCTCTGGAACCACAGAACATCAGAGTGAACATATAGGTGATAATAGATTACTAGAGGGGCTTTTGTTTCTTTACAAACTAGTGGAGTGGAGAGAGATAGAGATATCAGGATGAGAGATTCTGAAGAGATTGGCTAGTCCCTGTAGTTACAACCAGAACTCATAGACAGGTCAAATGCTGTTTGCAGTTTGTGGTCCTCTTACAATTTGTGGCCCTCTTCTGAGTTTCAATAGAAAGTGGGAATACACTTAGAAAGTGATACTCGTTTGGACTTCTGTTCTCTAAATATCAACCCAGAGAGGTCCTGGATGAGTCAATATAAATGACTAATGCTCACAGGATTTGGGGGAAAGAGAAAGACATTTAGTGTTCCTAAGCAAAATAAAACAAAAAACAGTTCTCATGTAGGCTCCATTCAATCACTAAACATTAACAGAAGGCTAGGGCTTCTGCGGAATTTTTTTTAAAATGCCACTGACTGATTAATAGTGTAGCTATTAAGAACTACAGTTTTGGATACATACTGGGGGACCTGACTCTGATACCTGTTGTCTGTGTAACCCTGGGCATATGGTATAACCTCACTGAGTCTCACCCTCCTCATTTATAAAGCAATAATAATATGCCCTACCTCATAAGATTATTGTGAAGATTAAATGAGATAATCTTAAAAGTACTTTGCACATGGTGTGTGTTCCATTAATAATAGATAGAGGGTATGGTGGCTCATGCCTGTAATCCCAGCACTTTGGGAGGCCAAGGTGAGTGGATTGCCTGAGGCCATGGGTTCGAGACCAGCCTGGGCAACATAAATATAGCAAGACCTCGTCTCTACAAAAAAATTAAAAACTTGGCCAGTGTGGTGGCACATGCCTGTAGTCCCAGCTACTGGGGAGGCTGAGCAAGAGGATTGCTTGAACCCAAGAGTTTGAGAAGTCTGTGGCTGTGATCGTGCCACTTCACTCCAGCCTGGGCAATGAAGTGAGACCTTGACTAAAAAAAAAAAAAAAGAAAAGAAAAAGAAGAAGGTTATTAAATGAGGCTCAAGCCAGGTGCTGGGGAACGCAAAAATGAATAAGATACAGTTTTTTGCTGTCAAGTATCTCAAATTTTAGCTAGAGAGATAGTATGTAAAGAAGAAATAACAATCTGGTGCTGTTAAGTGCTAAGCTCAAAGTAGATGCTGGGTAGTTCTGTGGGCACATGAAAGGAAGGGCATTTAATTTTGTTTGCAGAGGAAGATAGGAAAAGCCTTGCCAAAGGAGAAGAAGCCCAAGAGTGAATCTTCAAGAATAAGGACTAATGGGTGTGATCTATACAAAGTTGAGAGGAGAGGCTAGGAATTAAGAGTTTCCAGGCCTAGGTATAGCATTTGTAAAAGCTTGGAGGTAAGAGAAAATTTGACAGTTTAGGGAGCAAGGAATGTGTATTGATAGTGGGGCCCATGGCAAGAATAGAGACTGGAGAAGTAAGTTTCAACACAGTCGCTCCATCGCCCAGGCTGGAGTGCGGTGGCATGCTCATGGGCACCCCAGCGTCGACCTGCTGGGTTCAGGCAATTGTTCCACCTCAGCCTTCCAAGTAGCTGGAACTATAGGCACGCGCTACCACGCCTGGCTAATTTATTTTTTATTTTTACTGTAGAGATGAGGTCTCACCAAGTTGCCCAGGCTGGTCTCGAACCTATGGCCTCAGGCAATCCACTCACCTTGCTCTCCCAAAGTGCTGGGACTACAGGCTGAGCCACCAAGCCCAGCTGGTTTAGTATTGTTTTTATTTGAATTGCATATTAGAGAGGGGGATCATAATTTCATTGTTTAGGGTCTCCCAAAGAGGAAGTCTAAGGCCTTGCTCCTTCTCTAATCTGGGTGGTCAGTCGTATTTCACAGAATTAGGGGACTCTGGAAGAGCAAGTTTGGGCTTCTGGCCTCTAATGCTTAGACCTGAATGAAAGGAATAGAATGGTTAGTCTGGTAGGGGACGGGTGATCAGGTAGCCCTCTAGGAAGACACCACTAAGCCAATTCTTCACATAACTCAGCTCAAGTGTCTTAGACAATACAAATGTGCAGTTAATACTAATAGAAAAGTTGGGAGAGTTTATTTGCTGGCAAGAGGGGCTATAAATTCAAGTTGATATAAGCTTTGGAGGTGTAGATTCAGATAGGGACTCTTAAACTGGAGTTCAGGTGAGTTGTGAACCTCTCGAAGTGTATGCAAAATTGTGTATATGTGCATAGTGCAGTTTATGGGCAGAAGTTATACAGCTTTCTTCAGTTTTGTCAGAGTGATCTTTGACCTCAAAAAGGTTACCAAGAATCGGTTATTATGAAGCTGCTTCTTCAGAGTTCTTTACTTGCCTGGGACTCTTCCAAGGCCCTAGGATGGGTCCTAGCAATTTTGTATTTTTTATACAAAAATACAAAAATTTGAACCTTCCTCTCAAATTAAAAAAGTGTTTGGTCCCCTAATATCTGAATCCATCCCTACCAACCACAGGTTAGGGAATTATCTGACATGAATTAGGATTTGGGAGTGGATGCAATCCAAGAGGAATGAGTGTAGAGAATGGACTGCAGAAGGCCATAGACTGCACTAGCAAAGCCAGAAGGAGAAGAGGTGGCAACCAAAAAAAGTGGTCACCGAAGGAGAAGGAAAGTCAGACCATGTTGTCCAGGAAGTGGAAAGAGAGATGGTTAGCCATGGCCGGCATGAGTGGGTGATTAGGAAAGAGAAAAAATAAGAAAGCGATTATAGGAGTGTGTAGGGCACCTTCAGTAGAGTGACAAGAACAGAAGGCTGATTGTTCCATTTGCCTTTGTGAACAAGTAAAGTGGTAGTTGAGCAAGTATAAGTGGTAGCTGTAGTCCACAAACATCCAGGGAAAATAGGAGTACCAGCAGAAATCTCTAAAGTTCACATTTGAGTTAGATAATACTCATCAATAATGTAGGCTTACTGTAAAAATGAAATCTGTGCTGAGAGTAAGTTAGATGACATATATGTACTTTTTCAAAATGAGTCCTAAATGTGTTCTGTGGCCAGGCAAAGGCTTCTGTCCCTCTGCTCCCAATCTTTCTTTCCTGATTCTGTATAGTTTCTCTTACTACTTGAATTTTCAAATATCTGCCCCACATCTCTGTCCTCTGGCTAAAGATATGGAGCATTGAGAGAGGGCAGAAAGAGAAAAGAAGAATAGCATTTTAACATGAAAATTTCTGAATTTGAAATTTATTATGGGTAACCCACAAAACCAGTACTAATTCATACATGGTTGAGTGTTGTCTGTAAACACAGGCCAAGGCAACATCTGTTTAAACCAGCATGTTCTAAATTGATCAACCTGGCATTTCTGAAGTTGATTGGGTTTACCTGGGTAATGACTTGCCCAGTATTAGGAGGGTGAATATTAATTTTTCAGTGTTAAATACAGTCTTATCAGAGATACTTCCTCAAATGTGCTGATTTCTGTGTTATGGAAGCTACTAGATGCCATTTTAGAATGTTTCCACAGTAACTTTCTCCAGGGAACTATTTCTAGATAAACTAATTTGATTATGGTTCTCAACTTCTTCAGTGATTACATATTTAAAGGCTTTTAACTTATTAGTTATTGATAGATTTATTCATAATTATGTAACAGTGAAAAATCTTACTTGAAAAAGACAATGATTTTGAATGGCTAATATGATCAAATATAGGGGGAACATGGAGAAATAGCTACAAACTGGAAAGACTAAACCAAAGAACTGCTTTGGGGTTTCTAAGAACTCAATACAATTAATTCAGTAAAAACAAAAACAAAAACAGGAAGTTGTATCTTTTTACTAGCAAAGTGCTCAGTAAGAAATGATTTAAAATTTTAAAATGATGAAGATTAGTAACATCATTGACTTGCAATAGTATTCTTGCTGAAAGAAGACCAAGAGTTAAAGATATGCTTCATAATGTAAATGTGCTAAATTAAAGAAGTTCCAACCACTTGAACACAAAAATTAACTATAGTTACTAACTATAGTTAATAGTGAAACAGTTCATAACATTATTATAGATAGCTAAAGTACTTTTCTTTCTTTCTAATAGTAATCCTTAGCTTGACTTGTGTGTCACCTTAGTAAGTGGTATTTGATCCAACAAAGCCAGTTAAACTCAATATCCCTAAAAATCTGTTGCCTAAACAATGAGATTGTAAAGGATCTAAATCAATTTGAATGAGGGTTTCTCGTGAATTGGGTTTTGGAATTTTTTTGAATTATTTGAACATAACATTTGTCATCAAACACTTAGCCACTTCTGCAAATAAAATTGGAATTTCTGGAGTAATGCATTGTGAAAATTGTGCCGGAATTGGTTGTCTTTCAACTTTGTAATTGTTTTTGATGACCTAATTATACAACTTATGGATGCCAAAACTTTATCCCCAAATAAATACATGTTAACATTTTGCCTTTAGCCAATAAGAAGAAAGAGAAAGAGCGCCCAGAGATCTCTCTTCCTTCTGACTTTGAGCATACGATTCATGTGGGGTTTGATGCAGTCACCGGGGAATTCACTGTAAGTAAGCTTCTTACTTTGTTTTGTAAGCCATGAAAGAATTCTTTTGTGAAAATAGGTTTCTAGCAAGAATTACCATGTCCCAAAATGTCAGACATGATGTTTTTGATAATTCCAAATAAGATGGACTTTGCCTAGACAAACATAGATAAAAATAGAGAGTGGCAACAACATTGCCAAAATTATTTTTTTGTCCATCTTAAAAAAAAAAGTCTGATCACTATATGGTCTTCAGCTTGGTTGAAAATATTAACATGGTACAAAAAATGTCCTGAAAGAAAGACCCTGTCTGAGCTTGTTCTTTATTATGTGAAGCAAATTGGAGAATCTTCTAATTAATTTGGCCGATGAAGACAATCCATCTGAATAATTCAGGCTTTACATTGAAATCTGGATTACCCAGATCAGGAAACCACATTAAACAAAAATCTGTAAAACTGACCTGTCCCTCCTTTTGATTTCAAGAATATAGCTTCATTTTATAATTATTAGTAGACATATTTTATAGATATTTAAAAAAATAAGCCGGGCTCAGTGGCTCTGCCTATAATCCCGCGCTTTGGGCGGTTGAGGTCGTGGATTGCCTGAGCCCGAAGGTTCGAGACCCGCCTGGGCAACTTGGTAGACCTCATCTCTACAATAAATCAAAAAAATTAGCCGGGCGTGGTAGCGCGTGCCTGTAGTTCCAGCTACTTGGAAGGCTGAGCGAAAGGATCGCCAGAGCCCAGCAGGTCGAGGCTGTGGTGGCTGGGAGCGGCCACTGCTCTCCAGTCTGGGCGACAGAGTGAGACTCCAACTCAAAAACAAAACAAAACAAAAAAAAACCCCTAGGTTTCAGGAAGAAATATTGATGGATATATCATGTATGCTTTAGTGATTATGTGCCCCCCTACACATGGATGATTTATAACAAATATCAATAATAATTTCTGAATAAACCATAGCTATAGAAAAAGCCTTTCTTTGGATATTTGTAGTACTCAAATAGCACAAGATCTCAGATCTATGACATTTTATACTTTTTTAAAGAACTGCGTTTTTTTCTTTTGTAGATAGGTGAGGAAAAAAAATGTGGCTAGAAGCATGTTTCCAGGAAAGTCAACTACCTTTTTCCATAGTAGTAAGAAATTCAATTAAACTGTGCATTCTGAAATAGACATTTTAAATTCATTTAGAAAAAAATCTTTGATAGCACCATCACATCAATTCTTGGGAAATTTAGATGTTCACAGATAAATTTAGATATTAAGTAGTTAAGCTTCTGTTTTATAAAATGATGTTTAGTGAATAGACTGTGTCATATGATTAAGTGAAAAAGAAAAAGAATGAGCAAACTAATCTGATGTGGAGAAGTAAACCATGACACCCAATTGGCAGTCAAATTATCTTATTTTTTAAATTCTGGAAGTAAGAAATCAGAATGAAATGGAAACTGAGCAAACATCTTGGCCTCAAGAAGTGGTGTAAGTTGATTATTTTTGTGTTCTTAGTAGCAAGCAGAAGAGAAGGATAAGAAATATTGACACTATTAAAGTGGAGATAGGTAAGATTTAACCAATTTCATCTGAATAATGTTCAGAGACATTATTCAAGTAGCCTGGAGTTTGAGCCAAGTCTTCACTATATTTTCAGAATATTCTCTTAGATACACTTATAAACTATAACCTCACAGTTACCACTACCACCACCAGAAAACATGTAATTTGTATAACCTGAAATTTTTATATTAAAAAAATTATTAAAAGATTATAATTATTTTTCCTGACATTTGAAACAGAAAAAACCCTTAAACTTTATCAAAGTTTTGTCTAATAATGCTTCCAATTTTTATTTTAAGAACTTTATCTTTCCAGCTTTGACCTTTTTGTTTTCTCTATATGCTTCTCTTCTGTTTAAACCTCTCTTATGTTTTATTGTTGTCATTCCATATTTTTCTTTCTTTTTGATTTCTGATGTGAGTTTTCTCCTCCGGTTTCCTCTTGTGGCATTCTGGTTGCTGTCTAATATTTTGTTATTTCCACTTTTCCAACTAACATGACATCTTATGTTACAATACCTCTATCTTTAGCTCTTACTTTTTTCTTCATGGGTTGTGAATGGGAATTAAAGAAAGTGAATCACCAGCATCTTGCTGATTGCAGCACCAGTCATTTTTATTTTGCTGTCAGTTAGAACCCAAAGAACCAATCAGGGAAGGGTGAAGCGGGATATGTGATGGGCAGTATATCCACTGATGCAAAACAGTTGGATTCAACTGAATCAAACCAAACAAATACCCTTTCCCCTCCCCACTCCTCAGTTTGAAATAAAACAGCTGTTGGGAAGCAATCACTTAGAAACTGGTTGATTATATGGAAAAACAGGCTAAATTTGGAAATTGGAAGTACTTTATTGTCATCTTGATGATCTTTTGTAACTGTTTGTCCATATATTATTTTTAAAGATGCCAAATGCTGCCCTTTTTTTTCTTTTTTACTATTTTAACCTATGGTTTTCATTTACTGTGTCATTTTGTTTATTAAGTTTAAAATGCCAGTGATAATATGCTTTTTTAAAAAGTCATTTTATTGGTAGTATTTAGAAGTGGGTCCTAATTGCTGCAGTAGCATTAATTCATTGTGTGTTGGGAGGGGATTATATTGCTAAATTTGATTATCGTGGTTGTAGAGGCTGAATTTTGTGCTCTGTTGAACTGTTTAATCTAGTTGTCTTACAAGGGCCTGTTATTTTGAATATTTGGACTCTGATTTGGTGTGTTGCTTTGTGATTACCCTCTGGCTAATTGGCCCATATAAACTTATACACCTGTTCATACACTTGGACCCTGAAGCTAAATGTAGGTTGGGAGGTGAGATTTTTGATATTAAATTATTATGAGTCCTTACCCTTTATATTGACATTTTTGTCCCAAATACTTCAGAACTCCCCTTTCCAGACCTCTAGACCTGTGACGGTCGCTTCAAGTCAATCAGAGGGAAAAATGGTATGAGTGATATAAATTATCATTTCTTATAATTAGATAAATGCTTGGCCTGTTATATCATGCTGCCATTCTCCTGGGCTACACTGGACAACCCCCAGCTTGATGTACATCTAGTTGTTATTGTATACATGGTCAGGCATTGATATGTGCTCCTGCTTCTGATGCTCAAACTCCTAGGTCTCCATTAGCTGTCTAACTTTTGGGATTAGTGCCTCAATTTGGAGTAATGAAATGGCTTTTTGATCTTTTGCCTTTGTGGCATACATTCAAATTTAAAACTCAGGTTTCATTGATAAATGGGTTTGTCTCAACTTAGAAAAAGAAATTATGTCAGCAGTGTAGTCATGTGGTAAGTAGAGTTGTTTGGAGGATTTTCTGCAATTGACAGCATTTTTTTCTGCTGTCTAGTGATTACAAGACTATTTATCACAAAAGTTTATAAGTGCCATGGGAATGTATAATAACTGCAAATATTGTAATGATTATGGTATTGATCATGCCAGTAATGTCTGCTCTAGTGGTTATGTGTAATGCATACCTCAATTTATAACACTTAATAACTCCTTTGGCCATTACAGTATTAACCAAATGCTATTAATTGCACTTAGAATCAGAACTGGGATCATGCATGGGCTCCTGAGTTCAAATTTTTGGCTTAAGGCTTTAGCATCAAACTGCGTGATGAATGCATGTAAAAGTGTCGTTTCACTGTGCTTGGAGTAACCCCAAATACTAGGAATCAAGGACGTATATCCCAAATCAAACCAGTTGGGTCAAAGCATGTTTGTGAGATACCTTTATTTCAACAAAGCTGTTACCTTATATCTGGTTTTATTTTGTGGGAAGTGAGATTTCAGAACTTCAGCACTAAAATAAAAATTATTCTTATACATATGGTTTGAAATGGAATGATTTCCCCTTCCCTGGTCTAAACGTCTAAGAACCTTAATCATAGAGTCTGACTGTGTGGGAAAGTTCTTTATCTAGTTTTCTCTAACCCAGCCATGACTTTAGCTACAAAGTACAGAAGAAGCATATCAATGAGAACAAAAATTCAGCATTACCACATAGCCATCCTTTGAATTTTAGCCACATACACACTTTCAGTGTGAAACAAATTGATTAACTAGAATTGGGAACTGAAATTTGTAAGTTATCACATGGCCATTGGCTACCTGTGATCACCCGATTATAAAAACAACTTACAAATTATTGTGAAGCTTTTCATGATGCCATCCTTCTTCCCTCCAAATTCATGTTTCTGCCTTTTAGTAATTTTTCTAGTCATTTAGTAATTCTTACTATTACATAATTATGGAGGTAGCATCTGGCCAAAAATGGAATTATACATCCAAACTTTGGAGCATTGTCGTTTTCTTTGTTCTCTTAAATCTGTTGTCCTGTAGCCTGTCCTGTCCCTGATTTAGTTAATACCTCCCTATTTTCGTAACCGCCCCACTTTAGAAGGGACCCCCCCCATTCAGACCCATTGGTTTCATCTCCTCCCACCTTCTAAGTTGTCCCACATTCTGTTTTAACTTTCTTTTCTTTCTTTATTTACGTCCATTACAGCCAGATCTCTATGGCTCACAGATGTGCCCAGGGAAGCTCCCAGAGGTGCGTCACAGGCCCAAAAGAAGCTTGCATCAAAGTGCTTCTTTGAGATGTCATAGCACTGCAGCAGCAGGTTCATGTGTGTGCAGTAGAGTTGTTGCTTGGCTTATCTCACTTTTTTGTTGTCATTCCCAAACTCTGGAGGCCCACGTCACACATTGTTTTGCCGAGACTTCATAGGACAAAGCTACATAAATTGTGTCTGGATGCACTTCAGGAATAGTGTGTCTGTTTCTCCAAGTTGCTCTTGGAGGTTGGTTAATTATGAAATGGGGACATCTGTAGGCTGAACATGTAGGAAAGAATGTTGAATGCTCAATGCAAAGCTAATCTCTGTGTAATTTTTGCAATTCTCCTTGGTTAGACTTCTAAATACTCCCTCCTCTCTGCTCTAAATGCTTTAGATTATTACAAATTCTCACAAGGATTTGGCATGGTTTTCACAGTCCCCAGGTTCTATGTGGCCTATAAATGAAGTGAGGAGGAAGAGAAAGTGGGAGGTGAGGAGAAGGAGGGCACACCCTGGAGAAAGCTGCAGGGAGAATGCCCAAAGCAGCATTAATGTTACTATTTCGCATCTCAGTGGTTATTGCTCCTCCACAATTCTATTTTGTCTCCTCCCAATCTGCCTTTATATTAAAGCTCTAGACCCCAAAACATTACATTTTATGATTACAAAGTATAAACTGACCAAGGGTGAGACTCTCGTTTTATCCTTAAAAATGTTTTGATTATAACATGCCCAGAAACAGCTTATGTTGTTCCAGTCATATAAAACCCATTGTTCTGCACTATACTATGCTGTGCACAAATTTAGAGAAGTCTTGCTATGTCTGCCCTGAGTCGCCAGAAATAAAATAAGCTAAGCCGTAAACATCATTTCATGGATGAGCAGAGTCAATATGGAGGTGATTTTCATGCGCTTTTTTTTTCTATCACAGTCATAATCCCACCCACCCTTTTTAAGTTGGATCCTAGTTTTACCTATGTGTTTTAATTAGAAAAGAGAATGATTGCATTGTTAAGTTACTAACTTTAAATCTAGAATGTAACTTCAGTTTCCCAAGAGTAATCCTACAGGTAGCATGGGCTTCTTGGTGAAGAACTTAACTGGAACATGAAAATGCCGCTGCAGAATGTTCTGAGCTGCCATTTTTTTCCTTTGGTTGTCCACAGGGCATTCCTGAGCAATGGGCACGATTACTCCAAACCTCCAACATAACAAAACTGGAACAGAAGAAGAACCCACAAGCTGTTCTAGATGTGCTCAAATTCTATGATTCCAAAGAAACAGTCAACAACCAGAAATACATGAGCTTTACATCAGGAGGTAAGAGAACATTTAGGATATCAAAAGGTGAAGAAGTAATTCTAATCTCAGAGACTTATGATTAGAACAAAATGTTTGTAGAACGTTTGAAGTCTGTTCTAGTACCTTCTCCAAATGGCTTCAGCATAAGTAAACCAAAAGATGAGTTGGAACTTGAGGTTGATGTTAGGAGATTTATATTACTCAAGTATTTTTGGAACCCAAATAAATTATTCCATGAAACGGTAGTTGTTAACTCAAATCAGCAGTTATAATTATTGTTTTGTCTCTTACCTGGCATGAAGACACTTAGTCACTTAGGATCAGGCTCTGGAAATTAATTTTAATCCCTTGGATTCGTTGACTTACACTATGATGAAACGGCATAAATTTTGTGGTGCCAAGTTATTTTTATCAGATCCCAAAATCATACAGAAAAAAAGAAACCATGTCTCACTATTTTTATAAGTTGAAATAGCCATGTTACTGCCAAATCTTGACCTCATTTGCTAGCGTGTATACCTAGCCATGGAGCTTTGATGTCCAAAGTTACATTATAAGTAACTGAAAATATATACCAAACAATACTTTCACATTTTGAGAAAGATGATCTGAGTTGTCTCTTTAGAGCAATTTATTATTTTACATCTAAAGAAGTAAGAGAATACTGTCATGAGTACGCCAGCTATAAAGAGCCTCTAACTCTTAGCACTGGATTTAGTCTAGGGCATGCTTTAAGTTTCTTTGAGAATGGTGCAAGGATACAATTGGAAGGCAGGTAGCATCTAATTTAGCCATATCAAATATCAGAGCCCAAACTTGAAGGCATATGGAAATTCACATGCAAATTCAACTATTTTAAGTGAGAAGATTGCTTAACTGCCCTTCTCCAATGTTGAAACCCTAAAGAGAAAGCCATCAAGGAAAACTGTGTATGATATTCATCTTCCACATGGAATAAAATGTCTGAGAGATCCTGGTGACACATCAAACAATGTTTAATGTGAGGAAATCAGGAGCTGTGCCCCAAGCTAGAACCATAGGCAACCAGAACTGAAAATGTATTCAGTAAATCACTTCAGTGTAACCAGATTCTCAGAGTTTGTTCTTTACGTAACCACTGCTGTTTATTATTTATTTTTATATGCCAAATTCTCTCAACTTACAACAATGAAATCCTGACAAAGGTGTTAAAACTCAACAGTATCTGAGTTTTTGCACTATACTGAGCTGAATGAAACTCACCATATATTTTCTGAATGCTCTAGTGTTGAAACTGACTAATAGAATAGAAGGGGAAGAGGGGGAGAAGATAGGGGTAGGAAGAGAAGGTGGAAGGAAGTATGAAAGGAGGAAGGGAAGGAGCATGGAAGAGAGGCAGAAACCAAATGGGGACAAATCCTAGATCTATAGTAGTCCCCCCTTATCCACATGAAATAGGTTCTAAGACCTCCAGTCTATGCCTGTGACCTTGCATAGTAGCAAACCCTAAACACACTATATTTTTTCTATACATACTTATGATAAATTAGGTGTAATGGCTGGGCTCAGTGGCTCAGCCTATAATCCCAGCACTTTGGGAGACCGAGGCGAGTGGATTGCCTGACTCTGCAGGTTCGAGACCAGCCTGGCCAACTTGGCGAGACTTTGTCTCTACAATAAATCAAAAATTAGCTGGGAGTGGTAGTGTGCGCCTGTAATTCCGGCAACTTGGAGGGCTGAGGCAGAAGGATCGCCAGAGCCCAGCAGGTTGACGCTGGGGTAGCCATGAGTGTGCTATTGCACTCCAGCTTGGGCAACAGAGTGAGACTCCAACTCAAAAAGAAAAAAAATTAGGTGCAATAAGAGATACACAGCAATAATAAAATAGAATAATTATAACAGTATGTCACATTAGTTACTCTTGCACTTTGAAGCCATTATTAAGTAAAATAACGGTTACTTGAACACAAGCACTGCAGTACCATAACAGTCTGATAACCAAGATGGCTACTAAGTGACAAATGGGCAGGTTGTGTAGATGATGTAGTTACACTGGACAAAGAAATGACTCTCATCTCAGGTGGGATGAAGCAGGATGGTGCAATTTTCATCACACCTGGAGCAGCATGCAATTTAAAACTTAAGAATTATGTAGTTCTGAAATTTTCCATTTAATATTTTTGGGCCACGGTTGACCACAGGAAGTTGAAACCATGGAGAGTGGAACTTGGGATAAAGGGGAACTACTGTAGATGTATAGAATTGTAGCAAGCGGGAGTAGGTAATCTTGACATTCCTCCATTCCTGGAGGTCTTCATTAAGGTCTATAAAATGATTTGGTGAGAATATGATGATGATGTAATGGTGTGAGCTATTCTAAGAAAAACTCTGTAATTAGTCATATTATCTGTTTAATGCTAAATTGGAGAATTTTCTTCTGGTCAGAAGCATGCAGTTGTTTTTTTTTTTTTTTAGTATGGTCTCTAAATGAGGCAGTTTTTATGAAACAAAGGTGATCTCTTTATTTTCACTTTTCAGATAAAAGTGCGCATGGATACATAGCAGCCCATCCTTCGGTAAGTGAAAAATTGAAAGTTGTTTCTCATGAATGGTGCTTCCAGAGACCTAACAGAATATAATTGCACAGATTCAGTTTTTAGATATAGAATCTTTTAAAAACAATTTTAAAATTATTATTTAGTTATATAAAATTCACCTATTTTAAGGGTACAGTTCAATTATACACCTGTGCTACCATCACCACAATCAAGTTTTAGAACAGGTCCACCACTCCAGTAAAATCTCTCATGCTTGATTACAGTTAATCCTCACCCACTCTCACCCTAGCTCCAGACAATCACTAATGTGATATTTGCCTTTCTACACATTTTATGTAAATTAAATAATACAGCATGTGACCTTTTGGGACTGACTTTTTTCACTTAGCATAATTCTTTTAGGATTCATCTAAGTTATTGTGTATCAATATTTTTTTCCTTTTTATTGCTGGGTAGTATTCCATGGTATGATTTTACCACTGTTTATTTACCCATTCACATGTTAAATGCTCTCTAGACTGTTTCCAGTTGTTGGCCTTTACAAATAAAGCTACTGTGAAAATTCATGTTCAGGGCTTTATGTAGTCAAATGTCTCTATTTTTCACCTATAGAATCTTGAAGAAAATAATTATATTAATAGCCATGTCTCTTTACTGAACACATATACTGTACACTTACAGTGTATACTGTGGGCTAATATTATTTTTATATTCAGTCAATTTTTCCTGCAACTCAGGTAAGTGTTATCATTGTTCCCAATGTATAGATGAGAAAACTGAGATTTGGAGAAATGAAATAACTTGTCCAAAGTCCTAAGAGTATATACTTTTTAGTGTCACTTGTGCCAACAGAGGTACAGTGATGGAAGTGACTTTGCCCAAATTCACGAATGTTTTCAAGAGTCATGACTGCAAAATAAGTAACATACTTCTTGGAAGTGCTATAGTATCTGAAAGAATACTCACACACATTAGGTAGAAAATGATCTCAGATAAGGCTTCCCTTTCTTTGATTTTTATTTTGATATCCTGATGGAAATTATTTCCTGCCTCGTTTGCTTCCTTAGGGGTGAAAAACTTAGCATTAGTGAAAGTCTCCCAACTGTTTATTCAGAGTCATGGATAGCCAAGCTGGGCTTTTTGTTTTATAGAAGATAGAATGCTGCCCTGCTTGACATCACCCTAAACAACCAGTATGGCAACAGTAAATTATTAGTGGTAAAGAATAAAGGCCTTAAAATGGTATGGCAGTTTCTCAAAAAATTAAAAATAGGATTACCAGCTATTCCACTTCTGAGTATATACCCATAATTGAAAGCAGGGTCTCCAAGAAACATTTTGTACACCCATGTTCATTGCAGTGTTGTTCACAATAGTAAAAAAAGTGAAAGCAACTCAACTATCCATCAACAGATAAAGGAATAAACAAAATATGGTGTATATATAAACAATAGAATATTATTAATCCTTTAAAAGGAAGAACATTCTGTCACATGCTATGACATTATGCTAAGAACATTATGCTAAGTGAAATAAGCCAGTCACAAAAAGGCAAACACTACATGATTCCACTTATTTGAGGTACCTAGAGTAGTCAAACTTATAGAGACACAAAGTAGAATGGTGGTTCCCAGAGGCTGGGGAGAAGGGGAGTGTGGGGGGATTTAATGAGTGCAGAATTTCAGTTTTGCAAGATGAAAAGAGATGAATGGTGGTAATGGTTGCATGACAACATACTTAACACTACTGAAATATACACTTAAAAATGGTTAAGATAGTAAATTTTGTTATTCATATTTTACTACAATTAAAAATAAAATGAAAAAAGAGTGATGCTGTAGACACAGATGTTTAATCTAATTCCTCTACTAACTTTTTACTTTGAGAAAGTGACTTAACTTCACTGAGCCTCTCTTTCCTTGGCTTTAAATGGGAATAATAACAGTACTTATCTCCTAGAACTTGTATTAAAATTAAATAAGATATGCATATGAAATAATTAGTACTGTACCTAGCACAGAATATATGTTTATTAAATGTAAGCTACTATTATTTTTAGATGGCAGCAAGAGGGAAAACACTCTCTCCATGAGGCTTTATGAAGCCATGGTACTTGTGCCTTGTTCAGGTTACCCAAAACAGAATAGAATGTAGCTCTCTCATCTGACTGGTCATTTCCCCTCCTCTTCCTCCTTTGCCAGGACAGCTTCCTGTGCCACACTGAAAACAGCATGTGAAGGGAGGCAATAGGACAGTGGGAAAGATAAATATGCAACCTTCCATGACCAACACATATTTTACCTCCCTTGATTTAATTAATATCATACTTGTGCAATCCTGGCTGGGTATCCTGGCAAAGAAATTATTATTATTATTTTTAGATTGGTCAGTTATTTAAAACACCAACCTGATAGGATGCTTTTGATTTTCTCCTAAGATATAAACTGTTTCTTTTGAGATTGCTGCTATTGGTTTTACTTGTAGGATTAAAACTAAGTCTACGTAATAGCCAAAATATTCCATTACATCAGAAAAAAAACTATGACCTCACTGTTTGGAGCTAAAATGATTGGATATTTACTTATTTAACATGAATTTGTCAAGTGTTTTTTGACCTAGGAATTTTGGAGTGCAATATGATAGGGGAAGATAAATATAAACATAAAGAAGCAAAATACAATATGGACGGTATTACATACCATAAAATATGTAAATTTCCTATGAGAGTTCAGAGAAAAGAGATTGCTTTTAGCTGGAGAGGGAAAGGGAAGCAGACCTTTGTCTAAAGGGCTTAAGCTTGGTATCTGGTACCAAATAGGTACTTATGTTATTTGTTAAATGCTAAGTTAGAAGATGCTTCATATAAAAGGTGGCATTTGAGCCAGATGCTGAAAGTTAGATGAGATTGGGATCTGTGAAGATGGGAAGGGCATTCTAAGCCAAAGGAAAAGCATAGGAAAGGGCACGTTGGTGAGGAGAGCAAGGGAACAGGGGGTATGGGATTGAATGAAGACTGAGATGCAAGGAAGGGAATCATAGAATATAAGCCCTGAAAGTTAAGTTCAAGCCAAATCATAAAGGCCCTTAAGTGGTATTACAAGGAATGTGGCTCTTCCAGTGTGCAGTAGGAAGCCCTTGTAGTGTTATGAAGCAGGAGAGTTAGGTAATTAAATCTTATGGTTGAGTAATCTAACAGAAAATGCCCAGAATGCATTAAGGACAAAAGATGAGACTGGATGAATAGGGACTACTTGGGGTAAATGCAAGTGTTCAAGCCAGAGGTAATGAGAGCCAGACGTGAGGTTCTGGCAGTAGGAATGGAGATTACATTCAAATTCTAGAGATGTTTAGATGAATTGGATGTTGGAGGAAATAATGAGGTCAAAGATAATTGCAGGCTTAAACTCATATGCAGGTAGATTAAAAGATAAGGATGCCATCTTTCGGGAGAAGCAGAGTTCTGTGGAGAGATGCTGAGTCTCTTATTGAACAGTATGAGTCTGAAGGGCTGGTAGGACTTCCAGGTGGAGAAATGGATTGAACAGCTTGACTAAGCTAGGTTTCTATTGATTGATTGAACTGAATTGGACTCTGACTTTCCATTTGAATCACTTCAGTGTGACTCAGTTCCTTAGGAACAGAGAACTGCACCTTGTGTTTTCCTTGTGGTTCTAGAGGAAAGTGCACTTGGCACTGTGTATGCTTTTTTTTTTTAATCAGAAACATTCCAGGAGAGCTAGCTATCTTACAGAACCTGAAGTAATGAGGCTGACTACCCCTTATAAACATAACCTGAACTGATCACAGGTTTGGGCATCCTTTATTAGCTTGGGTGAAAGTTAAAATAGAAGCAATGTTGTATTCCCAAAATGTTTTAAACTCATGGCTTTGTAACTAATATTGAATTCAGTGATGCATCTCATAGTCATGACATCTGCTTTACTCCTCACTTGTGGTACCTTCTATGCTATTAAAGTATTAAATTACAAACATTGTTCAGGGACCTACTTTTTAATTTGAGGCTCATTTTTAAATGGTATATTTTATTGTACTTTTGAGAATGAAATGATGTATTTAGAATTCTGAACTAGTATTCCAAGTGGAAGGTAAGAGCGATAATATGAACATATATGTCACTGTCTGTGCCTGGAGAAACTGTGTCTTCAGCTGAAAGATTGCCCTTTTGTGATCTACAGTCCTGGTTTATTTTGTTCATCTAGTTTAAGTGTTTCTTTTACTTCACTGTGTATCAGAATTTTCTGGGGAGTCTACTATATTGCAGATTCCAGGGCTGTACTCTTGAGAGTGGGTCTGAAGTAAAACCCTAAAGTCTACATTTAAGCAAGTACCAAAAGTGGCCCCAAACAACATTTTGTATTATCTAAAGCCTCCAAAGTCCTTACCTCTAGGTGCTTTGACCTTTAAAAATTAAAGAAAAGGGAGTTTTTAAAGGTAGTTTCTCTAGCTGGTGTATTCTCTAGAGCAGAGTTCAGAATGTGGAGTACATGGGTGGGCTTCAGAAGATCTATGAACTGTTGAATTTATATATAGATATATGTGTCTATCTGTTTTTCTGGAGATAGAGACCAAACTCTTCAGAATTCTAAGAGTCAAAAGAAGTCAAAGATGATTGCAGGCTTAAACTCAAATACAGGTAGATAAAAAGATACGGATGCTGTCTTTCAGGAGACCCAATTCAGGTTAATAACTACCTCCCTGCCCCAATGTGTGGCATACTAAGAGTGTCAGAAATATCTAATTTTGAATAGGATTAAAAATATTCCTTACTTGCCACCCATCTATCTATATTGTTACAAGTTTAGAAATATTAGACATAGTAATTCTCAGCCAGGAAGGAAGAGTGTAGAAACATTGCACCATTGACTCCAGAAAAGATCACTAGAAAAACCTATAAGTCAAGTAAAGCTAAGTTTATTAAACTTACAGCAGCATGAAAGCACTACTTTGATAGAGTCGTAGTATCTTAGAAATGGGACATCAGGGGATAGTATTTCTAGGGTTTCAGGGCCTGGGCTGTGTGATTTTAGAGTAGGTCTTGCAAGGTGAGGAATGGGTTATGATTGAACAGTGTTTATGATAAAATGGCTTTGCATTGGTGGATACAGCAAGGTAGGAGTCTTGAAGCAAGTCTTAGTGAGCAAGCTGTTAGTCTTAATAAACTACTTTAGTTGGTTCAGAGTATTTTCCAGAAACAAATATTTCCTAAACTGAAAAGCTGTGTTATTTCTGCTTATTCTCAGCATTGCTTAACATAAGAAAATTAATGTCTATTCTGATATTGTTTAACAAAGGAAAAAGAAAAGTTGCCCAGTCCCAGTGTTATTTGTACAGGGATAGAAAAATATGCCTGGTCCCAGTATTTTTGAACACAGGAGCAGAAGATTATGTTAATTTTAGCTCTCAATACCAAGGACTGGTGTCTTAGGTGGTTTGCTGGGAAATTAATGCTCTCTGGCCCAGTCAAAATTCATACTAGCCATTGAAGGCCATACATTCTTTCCAGCCAGCCAACCAACATGGCAAAATATCTGTAAACAAAAATCTCTGTCTTATTTCTCTACCACAAACCTTCAGAAGACAAAAACTTTCAGGTTTTCTAATAGTCCCCTTAGTTCATCCTTGAAGATGGGAAAGTCCATTTGAATTTAGAATAGTAAAGATAGTCATTAATGTTTAGTAACAGTAAATGAAATTTTACAGATGAATCTTATCAAGTGATGTATCAAGACTTGAGAAGTACAGAGGTTACTCTTTGGACAGTAGGCACCGATTGGTCTTTGTACCAGTCTAAGGGTTGGGTCAAGAAAACTGACCTTGAGTCATTATATTTGTCACTGGGGCCATTTAAAGCCTTATAGACTATATATACACTCACTTGTGGAGGCCACATGATATATTGTTTCAAACATATTAAAGGACCCCCATACCTCACTTTATATTTTTGTTGTTAATTTTTGAATGATTTTAAATATATTGATTTTGAAATTATTTGGTCACAAGTAACAATTTATGGTTACATATAATTTCTTGGTAAATCATTGTGAAATACTCAAGAATTGTTGCTAAATAAGAAAATCCAACCTAAAATTGGTTTTCAGTGTGATGAAATTTTTGTAAATGCTGGATTTAAATGACTAGTTAAGCTGACACTGCTATACTTAGTAGTCATTTAGTTAGACGTTAATTAATTTAGATTTTATCATTTTCTATAGCTTTTTGGAACTGAAGATTCATTTGTGACTTCAAACATTTTCATAGGCCCACGTAAAGCTGATCATACCTGGGCAAGGTTCATATTGCCTAATGGATAAAATAATACTATTTGTTATATGAAAAAGTTTTTCGTTTATATGCAGCTTCTGCCTTTCTACAAAGGAACAGTGATTGGTTGATCCCAGTGGGCATAAAATAGAGTAAAACTTTCTGGAACATAGTATCAAAGCACATTCCAATAACCCAAAGGTCATTTCTCCCTGTGCCCACTGAAGTGCCCTGAAGAGTTAGTCTTCCACATGAAAAAGTGTGTGTGTTTTTTAAACCTGAAAATGTAATTTCATTAACACATGTTGCTGTCTACATAGCTATAATACCATATAGTAGTCCAATAGTTATGGCCAAATTAAGAATAAATAGAAGTACATAAATTAGAATGCCAGCATACACACTTCAATCTATAAGACACTCAGCATCTGTACATACTTCAATCTATAAACGACTCAGCATATATATCAGGGCAATCAAATATTCTTTCAAATACTTGTTCATAAATTCATGATTGTCTTTCTTTTCACAAAAATAAATCCTGCTGGCTCGTATCAGATATATGATTACACCTTACTACTTGACCATAGGCTTATACATGATTGTAGAAAAGCTATGTTGAATTTTTAATCACAGACTGAGGTCTTGCAACGTAATAGTCTATTAATAGGTTACCTAAACTGCCTCAGGAGCTTTGTCCTCCAAGAATGAAAATTTGTTGTAGGATTACATTAGGCCACTTACCCCCTTGGCATAAACAAAAATCAAATAAATACACAAAAAGAAAATAGAACAAAAACCAAAAACTACCTATAATAGCACTAACCTACAGAAATATAATATAAACCATATATATAACTTTAAATTTTCTAGTAATCATAATTTTTAAAAGTAAAAAAGTGAAATGAATTTTAAAAATGTATTTTATTTAACCCAGTATATTCAAAACATCAGCATTTCAACATATAACCAATATGAGGCATTAATGAAATATTTTACATTAAGTATACAATGTCCGGGATGTGCTTTATACTTACAACACATCTCAATTCAGACAAGCCACATTATAAGTATTCAGTAGGCATGTGTGGCTAGTTGCTGCCATATTAAACAGTGTAGACCTACACTGAATTCATGGTTTTAAACTCAAGCATGCATCAGGATCATGTGAAAGGTGGATTGCTGCCCCACTTCCAGAGTTTCTGATTCATAGGTCTGGATGGAGCCTGATAATTTGCATTTCTAACAAGTTTCTTGATAATTTTGATCTGGGGGCCACACTTTGAGAACTACGGCCATAGTTCTTTCAAAATCCAACTTTGGAACCATTTTGCCACTGCATTAACGTGAATGATCAAGAACTGACCCTAGGTGCTGTGGCTATTGTCATTGTGGCTGGTGGTGTTGTTATTGCAGTTTATAAAATATTGCAAATCATCATTTACCTGTTGGTTAATATTGAGCAATTATTTATATAGATGGTTATTCCTTAGATGTTCATGTCTATTACTCTCCAAGTGCTTCTTTCCAAGAGTCTGAACTGGGAAGAAACATTTATTGGCTTGCTTGTTCTTAGTGAGTATTTACAGAGCTGTATTAATACTATATCCATATGCATGCTCTGATCTTTAGGCAGAAAATAGCCCTTTTCAGTTTGGCAAACTGTCAGTCAACAAATTGACAGTCTGCTCAGTATAGATTCAAGGATTTGATAGCAATTAATTCGATTTTAATGTATTTAAAATATTGAACTTTAAAAAAAGGAGGTAAATAACCATTCACTGTTTTTTAACTCAGTAAAAACTAAAAAATATATATTTTTATGCTTCATGATCATTTCGACCATGACATGAATTTATCTCTGAAAATGATCAGGTCCTGGCCACCAAATTGTCAACGATTCTGCTCATTTGTAAAAGATGTAATTCTGTCCTATTCCTACATGCTTAAATATTTCATTTCCCTTGTCTTGTTTCTGAGGAAAAACAATGAGGAGTTAATAACTGGTCTTTAAACTTTGTTTCTGTCACAAGAGTACAAAAACAGCATCTGAGCCTCCTTTGGCTCCTCCTGTGTCTGAAGAAGAAGACGAAGAAGAGGAAGAAGAAGAAGATGACAATGAGCCCCCACCAGTTATTGCACCAAGACCAGAGCATACAAAATCAGTAAGTCACAAGTAGCTATTTCCAAATGATTCAAAACTCCTTGGAATAGTCCTAGGGTTAGAGTATAGTTAACCAACTATTACCTATTAAGCATCTTCTATGTCCCAGAACTAGAATCTAAGATACAACCCAGGTTTTGAGGTTGCTGTTTGAAGATACAAGATTAGCACATTAAACCATCAAAGAATAATACCAAACAATACATAAATAACTGCTAAGTTATGAAAGTGCTGGAGAAGTTAAGATAGGGAAGTGAATGTATGTGAACCAGGTAGGAAGAATTGCATAAGTAAAGGCACCAAGACCAGAATTATCAGAGCATGTATAGGGACCTCGAAAGGCTAGCTCTCAAGATATTTCAAGGGTGGTGTACTTTAAGCTCCTTAAAAATCTTTTAAAATAGAAAACCACTTGTGTTTAAAAACTCATTGATATGACAACAGCTTGACTTCATGCTCTTCCCTTGGCCTACTGTTTTAATTGTAGAACTTTTTGATTTTTGTCTCGTAGATCTATACTCGTTCTGTGGTTGAATCCATTGCTTCACCAGCAGCACCAAATAAAGAGGTCACACCACCTTCTGCTGAGAATGCCAATTCCAGTACTTTGTATAGAAACACAGATCGGCAAAGAAAAAAATCCAAGATGACAGATGAAGAGATCTTAGAGAAGCTAAGTGAGTTTTCCTGCCATCATTACTTTCTTCATGGAAGGGTTTCTTAGAAACTATTTAGAAAAGTAATGGATCCTTTAGAAGTTTAAGTCTGCTTGTATGAACTCCAGCTGTTCTGAAGTCATGAGACAAAAAGTCAGGGACCCAATGTATATGCCAGATCACTCCCTTTCTCTCACTTCTTATTTGACAGAAATACGATATTTTTACTTGAAAAAGTCAATTGAAGTGAAAACTTGACAAAGCAAATTAAGTAGTGAGTTTTGTTCTAAGATTATGCCCTCAAAGGAGATATAGTAGTGTCATAAAATATCTTATGATTATACCCCAAGGGCCCCCAGCTGATGATAGGCAAGTCAGCCTCAAAACCTAAAGCCCAACACAGTCAGTGAAAACTTGCAACCTCAAATAATATAGCCTTCCCCCTTATTTTAGGAGCATTTCTATGTGGGGAGGGAGGCAGCCAACAAGTGCTAAGTAGTCTCCTTCCACAGTGTCATTAATGTGTATGTGCTGGTACATTCATGCTTGTTGCCACAGTTTACAAAACATTCGAACATTTGCCTTCTGGTGTTCTGGGCCAAGAAAATAAGAAAATAGGTTCTCTGCTGACAGAGTTAAAGGTGTGAAGCATATTCTGTAGTTGTAGTATCTAATAAATTGCTATATATCAACAATCAGTGCCCCCCCCACGCCAATTTGACTAACTCCTACTCATTTTCCAATACTCTGCTCAAAAGCCTGCCTTGTCTCCTCCAGTCTAAGTTAAGGGTGCCTTTTCTTTACCACATTTATTGGAGCAAATATCACACCATACTCGTCTGTCCCCTTCACTAGACTGTGAGCTCCTCAATGGCATGGACTGTGACTTTTCTTACCTTGTATGTCCAAGTCCTAGTAAGTATCTGTTGCATAAAGGCACTCAACAAATGCTTGAGTGAATGCATGAAAAAAAAAATAAACAAACGCATCTTTATTGAGTTCCTATTTGTCTGTTCTATGCAAGAAATTTTGGAGGACTCATTACAGCAACAATTTCCTGTCATCAAGCAATTTATGGGCCAGATGTGGTGGCTTACACCTGTAATCCCAGCACTTTGGGAGCCCAAGGTGGAAAGATTGCTTGAGGCCAGGAGTTCAAGACCAGACTGAGCAATATAGTAAGACCTCATCTCTGTAAAAGAAAAAAAAACTATTTTATTTGGAAGATAAAATGTAATAGAGAATAGGATTATGTCGTTTTCATTTAACAGACCTCAGAAAAGGAAGAGAGCAATTCCAGCTATAGGCCACAGGGAGGCTCTGTAGAGGCGGTAGGATTATTTTGCCCTCTGGAGGACATTTGGCCATGTCTGGAGATAGCTGTTATTGTCGTGATTCAGACAGTGCTAGTAGCTGGTGGTGGGTGGAGGCCAGGAATACTTCTAAACATTCTACAATGCACAGTCCAATTCACCTCCCTCCTCCTTTGAATAAAGTATTATTTAACCCAAAATACCAGCAGTACTGCGGTTGAAACATTTTCAGCAAGTTGTGTGTGGAAAGGCAAAGGATGGGGTTGCAGCTGTCAGTGAGCACTCAGAACTTCAATTCCTGAGTTAGCAATTGACTTATTACACATGATTAAATATATCTCTAGCACTAATACCAACCATTTTCTGTAGTAACAACAGGAATAATTCTCACTTTATTGAAGACCTTCTGTGCAGGCCACTTTATATACATTATCAGAGTTAATTCTTACAATAATTTCTGGTGGTAGATTTTAGTATCTTCATTTTACAGATCAATGAAAGTAAATTTTAAAAAGTTTAAGTGACTAAATCACTAAACTAATTAGTGGCAGAGCTAGAGTTTGAACTCAGATCTGTTTGCCTTCAAAATTTATACTTTTTCCATTACCCACTTTGCTTCTGCATATCCCAACTGTCTATTTGTGTAAAAGGGGAAAACAAAATGAAAGAATCATCTAGATGATTTAAGTTCAATTATTTAGACAATTGCCTTAATTTTTTCCTTTATTTTAGACATGTAGACATGACTTGTGAGAACATATCAGATTATAAAAATCTAACAGCCTAAGCCGGGCTCGGTGGCTCAGCCTGTAATCCCGTGCCTTTGGGAGGCTGAGGTGAGTGGATTGCCTGAGCCCATGGATTCGAGACCCGCCTGGGCAACTTGGCGAGACCTCATTTCTACAATAAATCAAAATGAGCCGGGTGTGGCAGCGCACACCTGTGGTTCCAGCTACTTGGAAGGCTGAGGCAGAAGGATCGCCGGAGCCCAGCAGGTCGAGGCTGCGGTGGCCGGAAGCGGCCACTGCACTCCAGTCTGGGTGACAGAGTGAGACTCCAACTCAAAAAAAAAAAAAAAATCTAACAGCCTTGCTTTAATAAAAATGACTGTTATTTGGTGTCTGTTTCAATTATCAGGCAATCATAATGAAGGTGCATTTATAGCATTGTTAAGTTAGCTGACAGAGAAACAAGCATTATTTCCTTGAGCCAAAATCTTGCTTTGCTTGTGAACTGTAATGGTGCTAGAGCATTGACCTTTATCATTTATTGTTTTTTCTTCTATGTACTGAGCACCATGATGAAGACGGGGACACTAACTTTGATTATATTTTAATTAAGAATTAAATCTTTTTTTTTTCTATTGGGCTTCATGCTTGGACCTAGAGAGAATCCTTTTCCCTCTAGCCAGTGGGCCACCTGTGACTGCCAATCTTGTTTTGGACTTGTGGATCTTGGCAAGTAGAACCACCAGGGAAATGGGGCAGTTCTTCTCATGAAGCAGATCGAGGCTGAACTATACTACTGGAATGTCGGACTTTACTGCTCTTGCTCCACTGTCACCCTCTCTGTGACTTCTCTCTGCTACTTATACCCTTGAGGACTCATTTAAACCCTTCTGAGCCTCAGCTTCTTATCTGTCAAATGGTGATAGAATCACAACTACACTTTAGGATTCTTTCTATAGGATGGATTTTAGGGAGCTTAACCTATAGTAAGAGGACAAGTATTGGTGTCAGAAAGACCCATTGCTAGTAGCTGTGTCATTTGGGCTGTTATTTTACTTTTCTGGGCCTTTGTTTCTCATCTAAAAAGTGAGGATAGTAATAACTCATATCATTATGATAATCAAATAAGAAAAATCCATGTAAAAAATCTAAACAGCAGTACCTGGCAAACCATAGGTGCTTGATAAACGGAAGTTACAATTTTATTACATGAGTATTAGGACTTAATAAGAGAATACAGTAGCACAGGCTTTGAAATAAGTTATAGCTAGTCTGAGTTATAAAGACTAGTTATAGAGACTAGCTGTATGTCCTTAAGCAAGTTACTTAACCTCTCTGAACTTCAGTTTCTTCATCTGAAAAATGGAGATAATAATAGTATTTTTAAGCCAGGCTCGGTGGCTCAGCCTGTAATCCCATGCTTTGGGAGACTGAGGTGAGTAGATTGCCTGAGCCTGTGGGTCCGAGACCCACCTGGGCAACTTGGCAAGACCTCATTGCTACAATCAGTCAAAAAATTAGCTGGGCGTGGTAGCACGCACCTGTAATTCCAGCTACTCGGAAGGCTGAGGCAGAAGGATCACCAGAGCCCAGCAGGTCGAGGCTGCGGCGGCCAGGAGCGTGCCACTGCACTCCAGTTTGGGCGACAGAGTGAGACTCTAACTCAAAAAAAAAAAGTATTTTTATAATAGGAGTTTTGTGAGAACTAAATGAGTTAAGTATGTAAGTCATCTATCACAATAAATAATAGTATGAAATTATTATTCTACTGTTAGAAAATTAGAGTGATCATATTTTTCAGTACAAAAAATGGGGTCGTCAGTTCTCACAATGGGACAGAACGTTTGAAACCAGGAATAATCCCAGATGCATGATCCCTGTGCAAAGTCATTGCTCTCAATAAGAGCCTTATTGGAAGTTGGGGAAAGGGTAGAGGAGCCTGTGCTGAGGGATAAGGCAGGGAGGTAGAGGACTGGCCAACAATCCATACCAGAATAAACCCCACAAGCCTGAGGAAGAGGAAATGGCAGCCTCTACTAAATCATCCTTACCTTCAGCCTCAAGAGACTGATTACTAGGAGATGGGCAGCCCAGACCGCAGAGCCTTCAGGCCATTCATCTTCCATGTAGACACTGATTGTGGGGGGGCCACACCAAGAGATCATTAATGGCTGAAGTGAACATATTTCAGTTTTACTCAGACAGGCAGCTTGAGTCTGGCTTTTTCATTGTGGATCTGTTAGAAAATAAAGAAACCCCTACATCTTAGTGAAACATGTGAAAAGGCACTGTCAGGAAAATTGTGCAGAACAGGAAATTTGTCTTCGGCCTTCCTCATCTGGGCCCCATAATCACCTACTCCTCCTGTGCCTCCTCTCCCCCAGCATTCCCCACTCAAAGCTCTTTTTCCTAATTCATCCTCAGGTCAAACTGATATTAATTTAGAGAATTATTTTAATTTTTCTCAGAATTCAAAATCTTCATAATGCTAAAGGGATAATCTTTTAATGGTGGGAGTTCAACTTAGCTTAATATGTCGGAGAATGTATTGATGAACTTTTCTGCCACTGAAGCCACATCATGAAGCCCATTTTCAAATACGAGTGTATTTAGTGCTTTATTAAAACCTTTGCTTTAAAATGAATAGTTTGTGTCTTATTAAGGGAATTGTTCTGGTCAGAGATTATTCTGGGTTTACTATCTTTTTTTTCTACTGATCTTGATTTGGTGATTTTTCTTACTTTATTTCCTATTGTGTCACAGTGGTTTTTTGTTGTTGTTGTTTCTTTATTATAATTTATAAAAGCAAATTGTAATGACTCTGATGAAAGAGATCACTTTAAAAGCTTGTTTTGTGATTTGCAATTGTAAACAAGGCCTCCTGTATGCTTGCCTAACATCAGTAGATGGCAGCACACTCTCTCCTGTGAAAAGTAATGGCTGGTGGAGACGCCATTTCATTTGAATAGCAGTTAAATTCAGAAGCAGAATCTCATCAAAATGGTTGTCTTTTGGTAATCTTTGTGAAAGGATTTATTTTCACTTTTCTCCTCTACCACATACCATGGAAATAAAGGTTGAATAATTTACTACCATAAAGCCTTATTAGCTGAACTCTGCCAATTGGTCATAATTCAGAAAGTGGCTTAGGCTGAAACTTATTTGCTTTTGCTCGTCTATAGAAAAGAGTTTGCTAAGCAACTTAATAGTAAAACTTTTTTAGAAAACTATAAACTACTTAATAAAATTATGGTTTCAAAGACTTTAAAAATCATCATTTAATTTTTTAGGAAGTCTAGGTCCTTATCCATGAATAGCTAACTCAAATCAGATTTGCTCTCTTTAATATAGAAATCTTTTAGAGAATTTGAAAAATAAAATACCAACTGAGAAATTTCCAAATTGGTGGCATTCTATAGACATAGCTCAAGTAAAATACATTCTCCAACACTTATCTTAAACTATAAGGGCATTTACAAAAGGAAATGCCTAATTTTATTTTATTTAAATTCAACAAACATTTATTGAGTATGAAATTTTTCCGTACACAGCACTGTGTCAGGAGGCACTAAGGATACAGAGATGAGTAAGACATGGCTCCTGTTATTAAGACACAGCTTAAAATGGGATGTCAGATAGATAGATGTAGAAATTTGATGCATTAAGTATAGAGAAAGGGCAAGAACAAAAGAGAGAAGATACAGTAGTAGCATAGAGAAGGGAAGATACTAACTTAATTCAAAGAGCACAGGGAAGGCTTCACAGAAAAGGCAACATCTAAGCTGAGTTTTGAAGCACGAATACGAACTTGCCATAGAGAAAATGTGGGAAGGATATTTCAAGTGGAGAATAGCATGTAAAGAAAACTTAAAGGCATATACCTGGAAATTATTTAATGTTACTTGAATAAAGAATTGGTGGTTGAGGGTGCTATTGGAGCTGTAAGAGAGGAAGTTTAACTATTAAGCAAGAACTGATCATGAACTACCATTAGTTTGTTATGGTCAGAACATAAGTTTCTAGTGGGGCACTGGTGAAAGATAAGATTGAGAATGAAGCAGGAGTAATGAAGAAGGGATATATTTGTGCACTTTAAATGGGTGAACTTTATGGTATGTAAATCGTATCTCAGTAAAGCTGTTTGAATGTTTGGGATACTAGTAGGGTCCTATATGAATCTCATAACTTTAAAATTAAACGTTGTTCTTCATTAGACTCATTTCCCTCCCAGTAACCCTTAGCACAGCACTAGGTGCAAAATCATTACTCAATAAATACTTGTCCAGCAGAATTAAATGTAGCACAGTGTTTAACTTTATTCCAATTCGGAGAAGATAGTGATTGTGTTGAATGGTGTGGACAAGTTCTTAGATGATTTTGATCTCCTAATATATAATATCATTTTATGAAAACTGTTTATAAATGTTGGGTTGTAACCAGTTTGTTTTGTTTCCCAAATATCATCAATTTTGAATATAAGCAACATGGGTTATTACTGCTTTAATTAATATATTACTATTTGTTATTTTAAGAAATAGAAAGCATCACTTTTTATACAAATTGTAGAAATTACATGGGAGCATTAGTCTAATTGTGTATTCATCATAGACTGGCATCTTAATTTCATAACTAAATAAAAGAATACCAGTTAATCAGTTTCTCTCTCTCTTTTCCTCTCCCCCCCCACCATTACCCCACCTGTCTCTCAGGAAGCATTGTGAGTGTTGGAGACCCAAAGAAAAAATACACAAGATTTGAAAAAATTGGTCAAGGGTAAGTGATTGTTATTTGAAATATAAAAAAATGAGCACCAGGAACATACATTAAAATTCAATAACAGCTTGCGTTTCTGGTAAACTGTACTTCTCATTTCCTGTGTTTTATTTGTGTTTTGCATTCTCAATATTGGCCTTTCTTGCTGGCAGGCTCACTGTTCATTAACCTAGGAACACATCCTGCTGGAACCTTCATTATTGTCAAGCTGACAGTGAATTCTCTAGGGACATTTCGATCCCATGTAGTTAGAAGATTCAAAGAGATTTCTCTAGGAAAGCAGTAGAGTTATATAAATTTCTAGCTTGTATGAAAAATTATTTTATCCCTGTTCCTCCTACATCTATAGGAATGATATGGTTAAGATCCTGTTTCCTTGTCAAACTGGAAAGTGACAAAATGAGTGTGGGGAAAGTCCTTATTAAATGATCCAGAGGTACACAGAGTTGACTATCCGATATCAGAGGAAACAGATAAATAATCCCTAAGTGAGATGCATCATTTTCACCTAGTATACTTGTTAAAGATAAATATTCCCAGGCCTCACTGCCAGAGATTTGATTCAGAAGTTTGGATTGGGGTCCAGGAATTTAAACTTTGCAAAAATTTCTCTGATAATCAGCTAGACATAGGAACCAGGACATTAGACCATTCACTAGAGCTGAAGGTGAGAGTCACCAGTTATGCAAGTCAAGTATAATTAAGTATGTCTCTCGGGTAGTAATGTGAAACTAACAGGAGGATCTGAGCAGGCAGCAGCACTTGAAACAGGCAAAAATTTGTTTAAAAAGAAATTGAGACTTCTTAAGGGGTATCCTTAAATGAGAAATGAGACACGTATTCAGGTGCACCAATTACTATATGCTAGAAACCAAGATGGCACCCTACAGGTCTCCTGGTTGAGGTAAGGGACTGAAGAAAAAGAATTAGAGTCTAATTATTTTAGGGTAAGAGAATGTAGGATTTCTTTAAGTACCTCATTGTTTTTCCTGGGATACTTGGGTTCAAGAAGTGGGTATCACATATAAACTTGACTATTTTTTATATTCTTGTTGTTTTTTCCCTTAGCTTTTGTGCTAAAGTTTCTTTTGAAATTGCCAATGTCTCTCAGGAAGTAAGGGAAAGCATTCATTAGACATTTGGGTTCGAGTGTAAGTGAGGCGCTTTGTAGGGATTGTGCCTGATAAGAATTAAGGTAAAAAGACCGTGAGGCCTGGCTCGGTGACTCAGCCTGTAATCCCACGCCTTTGGGAGGCTGAGGTGAGTGAATTGCCTGAGCCCGCGGGTTCGAGACCCGCCTGGGCAGGCGAGACCTCATCTCTACAATAAATCAAAAAATCAGCTGGACGTGGTAGCGCACGCCTGTAATTCCGGCTACTCAGAAGGCTGAGGTGGAAGGATCACCGGAGCCCAGCAGGTTGAGGCTGCGGTGGCCGGAATGCACTCTAGTCTGGGCGACAGAGTGAGACTCCAACTCAAAAAAAAAAAAAAAAAAAAAAGATCCTGAGAAGGAGATAGAAACTCAGGAGAAATACAAAACCAAGGTTATTCTAGTGGAAACCATAATGGTACTGCATTTGAACTTCCCAGGAGGCAAAATTATATACATATTAGTGCTTTTGCTTCTTCTTTTGGTATCACTGGTATTCTTACGTGCTCATAAAAAAGAGGTGTTTGTGGACTCTAAGGACTCTATGTAACCTCATAGATCAAATAGTGTTTCTGCTCATTGCTCTAGAATAGTGCTATCCAATATGGTAGTCACTGACCATGTGTGGCTATGAGCACTTAAAATGTGGCTAGTGCAAATGAGAAACTGAACTTATTTGAATTCATTTATTTGTTTAGCAGACATATCTTGAGCACCAACTATGTGCCAGGCACTATGCCAAGTGCTAGAGGACCATATAGGTCCTCAAGGAACTTACAATCTACAGTGATACATGTTTGACAGAGGGTGGAAGAAGAACACTGAGGCAAGTCTACTCAGTTCACCCAAGGGCAGGACAGAATTAGCTTCTAAAACCAATAACTCTTACCTGGAGCTTTCCTTCACAACCTCTGGTAGACTGATTGCTTTGCTTAAGAAGATAACTGCTTCTTCTTAAGTTTATATACAAACCTCAGCTTACCTTCTTCATGCCCAAAAGGTAAATACTACCAGGCAGTTTACAAAAAGACCATATTATGTACTAAGGTGGCTGAGAAACAAAAGTTGCCTTTTATATTTTATTTTAATCTGGTTGGGTTCCTGGCAGAGCTAACAATATGAAGGGTTATATAATCTTAAAAGTGGCACTCTATATCTTCATTGTTGAGTATGGTGGCCACTAGCCACATTTGGCTCTTGAGCATTTGAAATGTGGCTAGTACAAACTGAGATATGTGTAAGTATAAAATGCACACCTGATTTAAAAAACATTGTGTGAAAAAGAATGTAAAATATCTTGTTCATAAATTTTATATTGATTACATGTTGAGATGATATTTTATATTCTTTAGGTTAAAGAAAATATATTATTAAAATTAATTTCACCTTTGAAAAACTTTGTAAATGTAGCTTCAGGAAATTTAAAATATAGCTCACATCATATTTCTAATGAGCAGCACTACTCTAGTTCTAGGTTTAAATGGAAGCGATTTATTTATTAAGTTTTTTCCCAGAGTTTTTTTTTGGGGGGAATAGGAATGGGAGATGTTATAATTTTGTTTTAATTTTTTATTCCCATTAACACTCAAGTGAGCCAAAAATAGCATTTAATTTTAAAAAGGAAAAAAGTAAGAGCTGGTTTAAAATACCTCCCAGACACCAGGTTACCAAGTAAGACTAATTTCTCCAAGAACAAAGATCAGGCCACCAAGCAACTTTGTGTACTCAAAAGATTTTCCCTTTATGCTGTTATTCATGCTTTTGACTTTTAAAGGTGAAAAGGAAAGTTCTCTATTTCTGAGTACCTTTGTAAAGTCTTTATGATCTAAAATGAAAAATCAAAGCAGAAATTCTACTTGCCACTTCAGAGAGGTCTACTTTAAAAGTACCAGAATGTTCATAATTTTAAAGAATGATGAAACCAGCAATAGCTCACTCATATGCCCAACCAACATCTTAATAAGTCCTTAGAGGATAAGGAATCTATTTTACTCCTTCTTTTGTCTTTAGTGTCTAGCATGGTGCTTTTACACTTAGTAGGTCTTCGATAACAATTTAGTACAGTTACGGTCAATAGTCTGGTTCACTTTGGCCACATTCAAAGGACTATAGAACCTTATCTGCCATTCCCATCTCTCTGGATCTGTTTTTGTCTCAGTAAATATTGTTGAACTAATGAAAATATTTGTTTTTCTAGATGACCCATTCCTCTGTCCTCTGTCTTTTCCTCTGTCCTCTGTCTTTTCATGTGCATATACATGTCTGTCTTGTTCTTTCTATCCTCTGTCTCTCCTTTTTCTTAGTGTGTCTTTATCTCTTTGTCTTTCACGATGACTTGGAGGGCCTACCACATCTGATTCCTCTATCCTTTGGGTATTTGTGTGTGCTGTACATCTGTCTTTTTCATACATGTTGGCTTTACCTTCTTTTTTTTTTTTGAGTTGGAGTCTCACTCTGTCGCCCAGACTCGACCTGCTGGGCTCCGGCAATCCTTCCGCCTCAGCCTTCCGAGTAGCTGGAATTACAGGCATGCCCTACCATGCCCGGCTGATTTTTTTATTTATTGTAGAGATGAGGTCTCGCCAAGTTGTCCAGGCAAGTCTCGAACCTGCAGGTTCAGGCAATCCACTCACCTCAGCCTCTCAAAGCGTGGGATTACAGGCTGAGCCAACCTTCTTTTCCCATTTGCACACTTCCCCAAGTAGTCATAATAGAAAACCAAGATGTATTTTTTTTTTATAAAATTGGGATGAATTTTTAAAGTAGTTTTTAAGATATAACCTAGTAACTTAAATCTATTTACTTTGATTTTATTATTTATTTTATTTACTAATTTAATTTTTGTTCTTAGTTGATTGGTCTCTGTTCTTAATTTTTAAAGTGAATGAGAAAATTGTTGATTTCTTTCTTTCTACACAAAACAAAATCCACTTATATTGACTTTATTTTATCTCAAATGACTTTCAACTGATTTTTTCATGCATTATTAGCCTAAGTTAGACAAACTAGCCTCCACTCTCAATTTATAGTTTTGTTTTTTTCATTAAGTCTGAGGTTTTTATTGTTTTGCTTTACCTATTGTTATGGTGACATTCAAAGTCCTGTCAGTAGTCATTTGGTGCTAGGAATAATCAGCCCCCGTATTCTGTTTTCAGCTCCTGGGAGCACAATAGCTCACTCTTGGGATCTGGATTTAAGAAGAAGCCCTCCATTAATCATACCCTCATTTACTTGAAAAGCTAAATTTTTCCAGTGTGCGTTTCTGCCATTCCAGAATTCAGGCTTGGGGCCAGAGAATTGGGCTCCATCTTCTATAAATCAGTTTCAGAATCACACATCTAATCATTTGAGTACATAGCTGTGAGTTGAAGGCTAAAAATAACATTATTTCACTAGATTTACTGTGAAAAGTGTTCTATAATTGGCCACCAAACCCAGACATTTTAAGCAAATGTATGAAAAGCTAAAATAATAAGGAAAGAAAAAAATGTCAGGTACCCCCACTGTCACGCAAAGTATCATTAACTCAACAACATGAGTTTGTCAGAAATATTTCTAGTAGAGACTTAAGAATTTTCACTCTAGTATAGTTGGGCAAAATAATTTGTTTAATAAATGGGATAGGGTGAGGCAACAAAATCAAATATTTATTTTCAGTCAACAGCTACCATTGGCAAGCCTGTATGATTCAGGAATAAGCAATAGCTATGTAACAGAGGGCCGAATTTACCAACGTTGGCAGCTGTCCTCACAGATTTCTCATTAATATATGTGAATTCATGTTAGAGTATTTTCTTAAATTGAGAGTATGCTGAAAGATAGGCCTCTTTTCTCTTTTAGGTGCATATTGTCATTTATCTTCAACATTATAATAGAAAAATATTTTTGAGGAAGTAGCTCACAGGAGATAATTTGAATCCAATTCACAAATATATTTTTTAATTCAATGAACTTTTGTTGAGTGTCTACTATGTGTAATGCAGAATAGTAGTTAAGAATCGGGTTTTGGGAGTCCACAGTGACCTCTGTGCTCATTGTCCCTGTTAACATCTGAGGAAAAAAAGGAGAAGAAATAAGCAGGATGTCCAGCCCCATGCTTGTGCCTTTTCCCTATATTTTATTCACACATTAATCTTCACTGTTATCTCCCTCATGAATCCCTCTTCAGCTGCCCTGTTCCTAAATGACCTTTTCTATCTTGTGTCCTTCTGAGTTTTACAGACTAGATCTGCATTGGCATGTATTCACCATTTATATATTAGCTAGCTAGAATAGTAAAACTGCTTGAAACTTTGAAAACCCTAGAGGAATAAAGGGATAATTTCTGAAAAAAGCAAAAACAAAGACTCTGAAATCAGAAGGATATAGGCAAATTATTTAATTTCTTTAAGCACCAGTTTTCTCATTCATAGTAGGCAGAATATACATTACCTCATAGGTTGTAAAAAATAAACAAGAGAAAACATTTAAAGTGCTTAGCATAGTACAAGGCATACAGTTAAGTGCCTGATAAATGCTAGTCATTATTAGGGGGTGAAAGACACACTCACAGGTTGCTATTATATAGTGTGGAATACAGTGAGTATTGTGATACAGTCACAAAGAGCTATGGGGTCAGACAGGAGGGGCAAATGATATATAGCCAGGGAGTGGATATGATATATGATGGATTCTTAGAGTACACATATTTGAGTAGTGACATGAAAAGTGTAGGAATTTAACAACTGGGGACTAAAGTTTCATTTGACAGAAACCAAGTGAGCACTCACTTCAGGCTATAGGTTTCATTCACTTTGGCATCCCTAGGGTCTGTAACACTCATGTGTGCATGAGCACACATGCACACATATACACCCAATATATGCTCAAATATTAGATGACACAATAAAATAATCTGTAAAACAGTTTTGACTCACCTGACTACAAAAACTGTTAGATATATAAACAAATGACTGAATGTCTACTTGTGATGTTTAACTTGCTAATTTATTTTCATTTACATATTTAAAACCATATATCATATAAAATAATATATTAATTTGGAAAGATTTTCCTACTGTCATATTTCATGAGCAGTATAATTCAAAATCTTATGCAAAATTGCTTTTGTAATCACTAGAGCAACTTTTTGAGTCTCCCAGCAGTTACCCAAATATATTATCTGACTTCTATCTGAGACCTTTGGGATTTAGAATCTACATATGATTCTGTTCTTGGATATTTTATTCCTAATGACCCCTTTATATAACATTAAGATGATTGTTTTCTGAAATTTTTTTGTAGATATATATTTAGATCTTCACAACATACATCTACTATCTACTCCATAACTTTTTAAAAAGTTTCTATTATACTTTTTCAAACTTACACAAAAATAGGGAAAATAATAACAGAAACTCCCGTATTCTTATCACCCAGCTTCAACATTTATCAGTAATTTTTATTAAATCGCAATGCTATTATAACACCTACAAAAAATTAAATAGCTTGATATTATCAGTTCTATAATCAGAGTTCTCCACTTGTCTCAAAAATGCCATTTTTATAGTTGATTTGTTCAAATCAACATTCAAAGAAGATCCACACATTCTAATTGTTGTGTCTCTTAAGTCTATGTACTCTGAAGCAGTTTCAGTTCTTTTTTCATTGCCACTGACTTGTTAAAGAAACTGGTCATCATCTTGTAGAATGTACCATTTTCTGGATTTATCTGTTAGTTTCATTTGATGTCATTTAACTTGCTGTATTTTCTATAAATGGAAGTTAGCTCTAGAGGCTTAATTATATTTAGGTTAAATTCTTGCAAGATTTCTTCATAGATGGTGCTATGTGTTTCATATTACACACCACAGCAGGTTGCACACAGTGTGGAATTGTCCCATATTTTAGTGATGAGTAGATTGATCAGACAACTCAGTTGATGATTGTTTGTCCCCTATGTAAAATTTCCCATCAGCTTTTCATTTAATGACTTTATCTTGATGATTATTGCTTAAATAAATTATTTCATTAGGGACAAAAATAATGATTTTCTTTTATTCCTTTCATAATAACTAGAATGCTTTTGTTTGAAAGAATTTTACCTTATCAGGTAGTACTCTGCTTATTCTGGAATATGGTTTATACAGAAATGTCAAGATCACTGCTTAATTTTTAAGTTGCCAACTTTTAGTATATGAAGCTTGTACTAAGTTAGTTACTTCCAGAAATGTTCAGTGAGGGGAATTTTTCTTTTTTGTTATTTTTGTTTTTGCTTTTTGCTGGTGGACTTAAAAAAAAATTTCTTAATAACTCTTGGGTTTATATATTTTCAATTTGTTTGATTCAATTACAATAGTTATTGTTTTTGATGGTCAGATTGTATTATCTTTGACAGCCCCTTTCACTGCATTTGTTTTGAAAGAGATCGTTTGAAAGCTTACTTATGACATCTAACACTTGCAATTATGAGGCCATACCCTCAGAATTAATATATTTATATCCTTTCTTTGCAATTCTAACAGGTATTCTCTATGAACATCTAGAACTAGCATTAATTGAGAATATTTCAGCCTAATATGTCTCTTCCAAACTGTATTAGTGGATATAAACAAACAAATATGAAGAAGTACCATATTACATGAGAGATTTATAAGAACTTGAATATAAGGAATTCCCTTTCTATGGGAAAAGAACCCTTATCTTGTATTTGGACATATAAAGTGCATTTCTTTGTGCCTATGTATGTTTGTTGCTGGCTTATTTTTATTTTTTGTTTTTTATTTTTTGAGTTGGAGTCTCACTCTGTCGCCCAGACTGGAGTGCAGTGGCCACTCCCAGCCACTGCAGCCTCGACCTGCTGGGCTCCGGCGATCCTTCCGCCTCAGCCTTCCAAGTAGCTGGAACTACAGGCACGCGCTACCACACCTGGCTAATTTTTGATTTATTGTGGAGATGAGGTCTCATCAAGTTGCCCAGGCGGGTCTCGAACCTACGGGCTCAGACAATCCACTCACCTCAGCCTCCCAAGGTGTGGGATTACAGGCTGAGCCACCGAGCCCGGCTTATTTTTAATACAAGTGCTAATGTATTATATATTTCCTTTTCTGTTACATGCCTGTGTTTTAGAGATGGTTGCATATCCATACCTCATTCTTTTTAACAGATTCATAGTATGTTATTTGGATATGCCATAATTTATTTAAATGGGCCCTCACTGACTGACAGTTTGTTTCTGATATTCTGCTATTATAAACAAGGCTTCCATGAAGATCCTTACAAATAAACCAGCTTATGCAAAATTATCATTAGGATAAATTCTAAAAAGTGGAATAGTTACATGGAAAGACATGCATTTAAAATTTTTGAGTTGCCCTCCCTAGAGGTTTTTCTCTTTAACACACCATCAATAATGTATGAGATTGCCTGTTTGCCCACACCCTTACCAACAGAGTTGTATTCATTTATTTGGGATTATAGTACTACAATTAAAACTCATTTCCTTCACTGAGTTTTAAAAGGGAGAATATATAAGAAAGGATCTCTCACAAAAAAATGTGTGGCAAAACAAAAGCCTATCCTGAAGAATCCATTGACCAATGTAGTCCGTGTCAGTATAATGCCAAAGTATCTTTGTTACATAACATATGGCTACATAGATTAGATCTATCATGCAACTACCTTTGGCAGAAAGTGATAATGAGAGCATTACTTGAAATCATTTTTGTTCTAGGCATAAAAGTATACATCTGGCCAAAGGAATTTTGTCTGATATCTGGATCTTTGCCACTCATATATTATAGAGTGGGAATGTGATCAATTCATCAGTAATTACAAATGAACTTTACTACTTTCTCATGTGTAATCAAGCCTTCGGTCCCTATCCCCTTAAATTAATTTTAGTTTTAAGGTTTCAGAAAGTAAATATATCATGCTAGGTATTTTTCAGACTTAACTCTGCTGCTCATTGAGGAGCCTCCATCTTCTTACTCTAACAGGAAGCTCCCATATTGAAGATGAATAGTTTTCAAACTTCTCCCTTTTTTTTGAGTTGAAGTCTCACTCTGTTGCCCAGGCTGGATGGTAGTAGCATGCTTATGGCCACCCCAGCATCGACCTGCTGGGCTCCATCAATCCTTCCAAGTAGACAGAACTACATGTGCATGCTACCACGCCCAGCTAATTTCTGATTTATTGTAGAGACGAGGTCTCACCAATTTGCCCGGGCTGGTCTCAAACCCGTGGGCTCAGGCAATCCACTCGCCTTGGCCTCCCAAAGTGCTGGGATTATAGGCTGAGTCACCAAGCCCGGCCCAAACTTATTTCTTAAGGAACTTGATGAATAACAGTTCTATTTAGAGAACCTGACAAAGCAGTGTTCAGGGATAAGTGCTGAGAATAACATCTCTGACTTTTTTTGTTGTACAGGTAACTATGGGCAAGAGTAGAAGTGGTGTCTGGTGTGCTTACAAAAGCAATTATTTGGATAGGACCACCTACCCAAAAAGTATCTGTTTCCTCACCGTATCTATTTTGGGCCATAAGATAGAACACTGCCATGAAGCACTAAATAGATGTAGTCTGAGCCCTATAAAAGGCTTTGTGATATAGGAGATTGGAAATACATTAGCATTTGTGAAGAACAGTGTTTGTGGAGCAATGGAAGATGCTCTTTGTTCTACTTAATGCTCTTAAATGCACCGTGTTGTGTGCTGTCCCTTGTAAAGAAAGATGATGCCACTCAATCAAACACCATTAGCAGAGTTTGCACATTAAGTTGTTTTTTCTAGCCATAGTAATGAGCTTGTTTTAAGCCACCTGCCCCCCTTTTCTGTCCAGGCCCTCTTGAAACCAATGGCACACGCTGTGAAGCAGCTACTTAGACTTAATATTGGAGTGAGTAGCTGAGAGTTATCTGGCATTTCCAGGGATTAAGCCCTGTAACTGTGACCTCATTATCACTGGACTATAACACACTGAGCTTCCTGGCCCCTCACCTATGTGTTACATCTCTATTTAAAATTAGATGACCATGAATTCTCTAGGAAATGTCATGCTGTAGCACTAAAAAACAAAAAAAATCCCTGTTCTGATTTATAATCCTGGTAAGTAAAAATTATATCACCTATCCTTGGCTGTATTCTGTGTACTTCGAAAGATACTCTCAACAATAGTTGGGCACAGAAGCAGCAGCTTTCTGTAGATTGTTTCTGCCCACTCTCCTATCTTGAGGGTGTATTGCTTTTTGTTTAATAAACCTACTTGTACACCCCCACCAAAAAGAAAGATACTGAGATAATATGACTTTTACATAATTTTAATTTTTTAATTAGAGATAAATATTTTAGAAGTAAATTGCACAAAAGAAGCACTTTGAAACTTTCTTTGAAAAACTTATTGCATGTAATGGTAACATTATTTCTAAGCCATAAAGGACATCTCAATAAAACAAGTAACTATATGGTACTATCAAGCCATATGCATAACTGTATTTTTATGTCAGGCATTAATATAGTGAGACAGTTTCTAGACAGGGGCCTATAAGTAATGACTTTCTAAAATACTCAACAGAAGTTCGATTCTAAAAACTAACCCCAGTTCCAGTCCACTCTTAGTCACATGACCAATCTTAGTTGAGTTAGAAAACAGAAGAGCCACCTTCGTGTTGTTATTGCCAAAGCAATCAAACATACCATGTCTTGAGACAAACTAGATGACTTGTGGACTAAGTGAGCAGAAAATTATGGGTAAGATCAATATTTTGTGGAGGCAGCTTAGCAAAACAAATACAAATGTGGGCTTTGGGAGTTACCACACTTGCATTTAGCATTGATATAAAAATGCTAAATATCTGTAGAAAAACATGAAATGGTGATTAAGAGCATGGGCTGTGGAGTCAAACTGATAGTTTTTAAGATCAGCTGTTGACTAACTGTATAACCTTGGGCAAGCTACTTACCATTTCTGAGTTTCAGTTTCCGCATTTCCAAAGTGAGGATAATAGAACTTACCCCATATGGTTGTATATGGCAGGCATTAAGTGATACTACCCATTTAACAGAGCTGCAGAGAATAAGGTTCAATAAATGAAATAGCCTTTTCCAGCAGCAGTAGGAGTAAATGTAGAAATTAATCATCCTATATAGAGATTAAATCCCTCGCTGTGATCTCATTAGCACCCGAATTTTACTTGTAAAACTTTAAATGGGAATATTGCCTAGCCTGCTGGCTCCATTATTCTTGTTCCCACTAGGCTTACATTGGACCTCACTGAACCCTCTAGTCCTCTTGACCTTTTCTTTTTCTTCCAGTATGTTAGCTTCTTCCTAGCCTCACTTTTTGTGTGCTTCTTTTTCTCTAATCCATTTCCATGCTGAGATCAAAGTGATTTATCTAAATTATTAGTCCCACCATGTTGCTGCTTTGGCAACTACACATGATCGTGACTTGACATTGGCTCTTGGTAGGAAATGTCAAAACCTGATGAAGATTGCTGATAATTAACCTGACTTGTCTTGTGAGCAAAAGGGAAAATACTGAATTGTTTTTAGACCCTTTGGGCTAGATGTCTGTGTTTCCATTTGATTATTAAGTGCTAGGCTATGTCAGGAAAAGACTATTGATAAAGCATCTAATGTGATGCTAAGAACCCAACACTGTTCATCACATTGTAATTGATGATGAGTCCTAATGATTGAGCAACCTGTTGGCTTAATAGCATTTCACCATATTGTAGGTTAATGGAAAGATATCTAACTCAGAGTTAGGAGAACCTTGTTACTTACTAGCTGTGTCATCTTGGGCATATCCTTCTTGCTCTCTGGGCTTCTGATTTCTCATTTGTAATGAGAGGAAGTTAAACTAAATAATCTCTATTTCCCCTTGAGTCCTGATAATACATGATTTCTTTTCTTTTTTTTTTTGAGTTGGAGTCTCACTCTGTCGCCCAGACTGGAGTGCAGTGGCATGCTCCCAGCCACCGCAGCCTCAGCCAGCTGGGCTCCGGCAATACTTCTGCCTCAGCCTTCCAAGTAGCTGGAACTACAGGCGTGTGCTACCACACCCGGCTAGTTTTTGACTTATTGTAGAGACAAGGTCTTGCCAAGTTGCCCGGGTGGGTCTTGAACCCGCAGGCTCAGGCAATCTACTCACCTCGGCCTCCCAGAGTGCTGGGATTACAGGCTGAGCCACTGAGCCTGGCCACATGATTTCTTTGTACCATCTGAGTGACTGAGATTTAGGGTAAACAAAATCCCCATCATAAACAAACATTCTTTCTGTAATAGTCTGGCTTCAGTGTAACTGAATTAGATGGATAATAGAGATCAATGTGATTAAATGCTTAGTATACAAATCAAATGGAAAATGTTGACCATTTTAGCATACCAGCCCCACAGTGCCAGAGAATTAGGAATTTTAACCCCCATCTTTGTTAGCTGACATTCTGAAATCCTTACATCCTGAATTGCTTCATGATACTAACTTTTTAAAAAAGTTTTATTTTGTAAAGATATATATTGAAATACTTTGATATACTCCCAGGCTGTTGCAAAGCTCATCTTTTGGGAATCAGTATAACATGATTGACTTGAAGAATGTTTCTTTGGAAGTGTACACTACTGTGCTTCCATTTTTACAAGAAACAAGATTGTTTCACAACTCTACCAAGGACCCTTTCATTTACTTCTTTTGATATAAACTCCGGGTTATAAATAATTTTGATTATTAAACTGCATTTATTAAGTAATTTTTCTTGCACTTTATTTAAACAAAAAATACATATAACAGCTAATTAGAACTTTTGATCAGAATGTGATAGTCAACACAATCACAAGTTGGTTTAATTCTAGCTAAAAGGAAATATAAGCTGGGCTCGGTCGCTCAGCCTGTAATCCCGTGCCTTTGGGAGACTGAGGTGAGTGGATTGCCTGAGCCCACAGGTTCAACACCTGCCTGGGCAACTTGGCGAGACCTCATCTCTACAATAAAATCAAAAAATTAGCTGGGCGTGGTAGCGCGCATCTGTAGTTCCAGCTATTTGAAAGGCTGAGGTGGAAGGATCACCGGAGCCCCAGCAGGTCGAGGCTGCAGTGGCCGGGAGTGGCTACTGCACTCCAGTCTGGGTGACAGAGTGAGACTCCAACTCAAAAAAACAAACAAACAAAAATAAATAAATAAAAATAAAAGGAAATATAGGTGATGATAGAATTAGCTTTATCTTAGACAAATGTTGGATTTTTGTTATGAATTTCGAAACATAAAATATCCTGAAAACTCTCAGACACTTAATTAGATTTCTAGTGATCCACAGACTACAATTTGGAAGTTTAATGAATATATTAGGGAGCAATCAATCAAATAATAATAATTGTCATTATTGCTATTAGGCAATTACTATATGCCAGGACTCTATACATTTTAAGCACTGTGTACATTTAATTCTCCTTTAATCTTGAGCCACAGAGAGACTACATTACTTATTCAGGGTCACACAACTAGGAACTAGTAGGATTTGAACCGGGGAAAATTAGAGTGCATGAGAGTGGGGCCTACTCTCCTCAACCCAGCAATGAGTAAGGAGAGAGCTTTAACAGGGGAACCTTGAAGGATATTGAGATCTCTTAAAGGAGAGATTCATATTTATGCCAGTGGAGCCTTAAATTTTTAGAATATGAAAAATTATAAGAACTAGGGTGCAGAGAAATGTCAGGGGTGCTAAAATGGAGTTGGGGATAAGTTTTAATCTGCAGGCTAGTACTTGAATTTGTGCATTTGAGTTGAGGGTTCTGCAAAGGCTGGAAGTTGGGCAAATCAATAACTTACTGGTCAGAGCAGTGAATTCCAACCACCTAACAACTGCTTGGTTTGCAGAAGTTAGTAAATGGAGTATGTGGGGGAAGACATTACCATTTTAAGACAGGGAACAAGAGTAGGAAAGAGAGAAAATGGATCCTACTAGGCAACTGGTATCTGTGCAATAAGATGGGGGGGACAAAAGTGAGGAGAAAAGCTCAAGTTCAGAATAACTGATCCTATACTAGACCCAGAAGTCAGGAATTTCTGATTGCTTATTCCAAAAGGAAAGCGTTTTATGTAGAGAAGAAATGTTTTCTTCACAAAAAGGGAAGGTCGTATTGTAATTGCATGTTTGCTTGAAAAGATTTATATTAATTTGTTCATTTAACAAATATTTATTGGGCACCAACTGTATGCTCTGAACCCAGAAACTCAAACATAAAAAGTGAAAGAAAGATTTGTTTGATATAAGCCACCAGCCTAAGAAATTTCCAGAATTACCGAATTCTGATTTAGGTGGCACATAATGGTTAAGTGTGATTTTTCTGGGTAATTCCAGTAGATATTTTAAAACCCAAGCAGAATAAGGAGTGCTGTAGAGTTGTAGATTATAGATCATGGAATTTAAAAACCTTAGAAATAAAGTATCCCATTTCCTGTACTTTACAGAGTCAGATGAACTTGAGTTATAAATTGTTTGACCTGGACAGGTTACTAACCTCTCTCAGTCTCAGATTCATTGTCTGTAACATAAGAATAATAGCGCCTGCCTTGTAGAAATATGGTAAGGATTACATAAGATAAATTAAAATTCTTAGTGCAGTGTCTGACACACACAACATACTTAGTAGTGTTTATTGTTATTGTGATCCCTATTTTCCATGTGAGTAGACTGAAACTCAGTGAAAGGAAATGACTAGCCCAAGGTCATGTAATGTGTTGATGTTAGGGCAAATAATAGAACTCAGATCTCTACTAATACTCAAATATTTTTTATACTATACTATGTAGTTTGCTTCCTGGAAACAGGTAATATAAGCTTCCTAGGCCTGCAAGAAATAGTTTGGCTCCTCCACAGAGAGAAAGGGAAAATAGTTACAAGGAAATGCCTGCCATAAGAAAATAATTTCTGGACTCAACTCAAAAAAATAGAAGAGCAAGTGATAAAGAAATAGCAAGAATGCCGGGCTCGGTGGCTCAGCCTATAATCCCACGCCTTTGGGAGGCTGAGGTGAGTGGATTGCCTGAGCCCGCGGGTTCGAGACCCACCTGGGCAGTGAGACCTCATCTCTACAATAAATCAAAAAAAATCAGCCGGGCGTGGTAGCGCATGCTTGTAATTCCGGCTACTTGAAAGGCTAAGGCAGAAGGATTGCCGGAGCCCAGGAGGCGAGGCTGCAGTGGCCGGGAGCGGCCACTGCACTCTAGTCTGGGCGACCCGAGTGAGACTCCAGCTCAAAAAAAAACCAAAAAAACAACAAAAAAAGAAATAGCAAGAGAGAAAAAATAATTACCAGAAAGTTGAGGTAGCAATGTTGGAGCATTATAGGCTTGATCTATCCTAATTCCTTTGTTCACCACAAATTAAATTGATGACTTTGTTTTCTTTTTCTTGGCTATGGAGGTGGAAGGTGGTTTAGAATGTATGTGTGATTCATAGAAAGTTACTATGAATTTAGCTTACTATACAATTTCTATTTGCAAAGCAAGGGGGCCCTATAATTGAAGTTAAAATGGAAGCATAACTACTACCAAGACTTAAGATATGATCGATTTTAAAGAGATATTGGGTTGGTGTGACACCTCATAGTAGTTGCTGAGGAATTCAGCAAAAAGACCTACCAATGGTGCAGTAGTATAGCCATATTGTTATTGCTTTGTATAGCTATAGTACAAGTACAGCACTGAGAGTGATTAATTTGTTAGGTGAAGATATTCCTAAAAATTAGAAATCTATGAAAAGAGACACTCTGTTTCTATGCTAAAAGTGAAGGTCAATTTACACTTACCAAAGCAAAAGATGGTATATTTTTTCATAAATTATACTTCAGTTTAATCAGAGGTCTTCAATGTTGGTTGTTGAAAGATGCAAGAAATGTTTAGTATGTTTCAGGAGGGAGTTTCCTTAAAGAAGCAAGGCCATTTTGCTCAATTCATTACTGCATAGCGTATGGCACTTAAACTGGTGCCAGAAAGTCTGACTGGAGTTTCTAGCCCACCACAAGGGATACATTGTTATTGTTTAAGAGGCAAGTACCTGTAAAAAGATTGTTCCAATATTGTGCACTTAAAAATTTGTTAAGAGGGTGAATCTCATGCTAAGTGGTTTTTTTTAACCACAATAGTAATATTGTAAAAAGTTGTTCTTTTTTTACTTCATCCTTTAGTCTTGCGTATGCTAATTTTCCTCTCCTGAAAGTAATTACATTTTATTTTAAATGAAATATGTTGGTAATATCTTGATTGTTTATTCATTTGATAATTTTCACTTTCACAGGGCATCAGGTACTGTTTATACAGCACTAGACATTGCAACAGGACAAGAGGTAAATGCTAACATTCACTCCTGATTTTTATTTTATTTTATTCATATTTATTAGACTTTCTCTTTGATGTCATCTATGCCTGAAAAAAATGGGTAGCACAGGGTTGAGATGGGAGTTTACTTCACTTATGTCTCAAGCACTGGAAGTGGATGGTTTACCCATGACTCACCAAACAAAAGTGGGAGAGGGCATGGGTTTGTTTACAGATAAATAATTTGTATGATTTACTTTGTGTCCCCCCAAATATGGATGTTTATGTTTATCATAATGATTATAATTCATTCTCATATTTTAATTGTCATTCAGGTGGCCATAAAGCAGATGAACCTTCAACAGCAACCCAAAAAGGAGTTAATTATTAATGAAATTCTGGTCATGAGGGAAAATAAGAACCCCAATATTGTTAATTATTTAGACAGGTAAGTGTTTTCTCTCATTATGTACTTGCTTTCTTTATGGGAAGTCTTTTTTGGCAAATTATTTGTAATTTATTCATTTAACAGTCGTTCTCCAAATATATATCAAATGCTACGAAGTAGTTGAGTTTTACATCTAATGTTAAACTTACACCCACTTATCTTTATCCACCCATCAAACACTTGAAGAAGTATTTTATGATGTTGTTTGTAAACATAAGCAGTTTGTGTAATTTCCTTTGAGGATCATGGCTCCATGTTGACAGGAAATAAACTATACTACACATAGGAGAGAGCAGTGGTGTTTTAAACATTTCATCAAGTGTTTGGAGACGGCACAGTTTCTGAGTGTCTGAGTGAAGAAGGCCAACTACAATGGCTCTACAGTGGGTGCTTCGTGATTCACTGACAGTGAGGTCTAGGGTATTCAGACTTTAATCTCAAACCTTTTTCCTAAGCCAGGTAATTAATGACTCTTTCATCAGTAGTATTAACAGTGTGTTATAAATAGGCATTTAAAGACAACACTAAGTCTTCATTTGTGATTAACATCTGTCTCATTTAATTTCAAAAAGAGTTTGCTTAGTGCTTCTGTGCTGTGTTCTCTAGGGGGATACAAAGGAGCTAAAGCTAGGTCCTCAGTCTCAATGAGCTTAAGATCTTGCTTTCTGTGTTTTGGGCCAGATAGACCAGTGATACAGAAGGAGTAAAAGAGAGGAGGTAAAAAGTGACATGGATTTTAAAGTCTTTTTTTTTTCCTGAGATAGGCCCTCGCTCTGTTGCCTAGGCTAGAGTTCAGTGGTGTGATCATGGCTTGTGGCAGCCTTGACCTCCTGGGCTCAAGTGATCCTGCTGCCTCAGCCTCCAGAGTAGCTGAAACTATAGGCATGTGCTACCACACTTGGCTAATTTTTTATTTTTATTTTTACAGAGACAAAATCATGCTATGTTTCCCAGGCTGGATTTGACTCCTGGGCTCAATGAATCCTCCCACCTCAGCCTCCCAAAATACTGGTATTATAGATGTGAGCCACTATGCCAGGCTAAATTTTAAGTATTGACCAGTGTTTCATAAAGTTTCACTTAGAGACCACCTGCAGCAGAGTGACCTAGAGTTGCTCTGCATTTATAATTTTGCAAAATTTGCATTTGCACTTTTATAAATTTTTATAAATGCAGATTCCTAGGCTGCTCTCTATAATTAATGAAATAGGCCTTTGAATTTTCATTTTTAACGAGTTTCCCTTGTGAATCTAATGGACACTGTAGTTTGAACTCCACAGTATAGAAAGTCTTACATCACATTGTGCTGGGTCTTAGGACAGGCTGTAAATATTGGGGTCATTCCATTTCCTATTAATTCCTTTCTTTTGCTGAGCAGGGGGTTAGAGAGACCTGATGATACTACTAAAGTGCCTTCAGATGGTCCTAGGTGATTTGAATAACCTCATGCTCTCTTTGCCTGAGTTATGGAGCTCTGGTGACCCTTGTCCCCACATTTGATCACTTAAGAGTATGATCCAGCTGGACTTGGTGACTCAAGCCTGTAATCCCAGCACTTTGGCAAACCGAGGTGAGAGGATTGCCTGCGTCCATGGGTTCGAGACCAGCCTGGGCAACTTGGCAAGACCTCATCTCTACAGTAAATCAAAAAAGTAGCCAGACGTGGTAATGTGTGCCTATAGTTCCGGCTAGTTGGAAAGCTGAGGTGGGAGGATCCCCTGAGCCCAGCAGGTTGACACTGGGGTGACTGTGAGTGTGCCACTGCACTCCAGCCTGGGCAACAGAGTGATACTTCAATTAAAAAAACAAAAAAGAGTATGTTCTTCAATAACATCTTAAAGATAATGGGCATGGCACAATTCACAATGGACTTATCTCAGGACTGAAACTTGAAAGTGTTAACCCCCATTTCCTTCAACCTAAGTCAAAGTTTTTTCTTTTCATAGCTACTTAGTGGGTGATGAACTATGGGTAGTCATGGAATACTTGGCTGGTGGCTCCTTGACTGATGTGGTCACAGAGACTTGTATGGATGAAGGACAGATAGCAGCTGTCTGCAGAGAGGTAAGAAAATCGAGCGTTTCTAGTTGATGAGAACATCAAAATTGGCAGTTCTTTATTTCTGATTATTGAGAATGTTTATATCACCAAATTAACAATAGCAAAACTTTTCTACTAAAAAAACATTGGAGAGCCCAACTTCAATTTAAATCCTAACCTATAAGAACGATGGGGAGTGAACAGTTTTTTGAGTGATGGAAATCTTTTATGTCTTGAATGTGGTGGTGATTACATGGATGCATATGTTTGCTAAAACTCAGTGAGCTATACAATCAAAATAGGCATTTAATATTACATGTAAACTATATATCTATAAACAATTAACCTGTAAGAATATATATATCAAAATGTTAACAGTGGATTCTGAGATGTTAACTGTCACTTAACAGCCTACCTTTTTGTAATGTTTGGAATTTTTCCAACAAGTGGGAATAACTAATAGAATGCAAAAAAACATTGAAAGTATTTGTATGAAGAAGAGATCAGTAATTTAAGAATCACTTGTGAGTTGGCTAGAAATGAATCTCAGGTCCCATCCTATACTCAATAAATCAGCATCTACATTTTAATTATATATCCAGGTGATTCTAATGCTTATTAAAATTTAAGAAAAATTTCATTAAAACATTTTAAATCCTTACCTAATAGCATCTGCCTGCACCACCCTCCCCAGTCCCTTGTTTATTTGAGTTGCTATTTTATGTATATTTTTTAGTTGCCTTAAGCCATTTGCAAGATGCCATATCTAAGCTCATGTGCTGTAATTTCACTGAACATAGAAAACAGTATTACTGGCATGGAACTTCTTTCTGATTTGAAAGAATTTTTACTTGATAGCTTTGTCCTGCATGTGCAGACTAAGCCATGTAAAATACAGACCACTTTTTGTTTCTGTCATTTTCTAGAAGGCAGTTTAAACAAGGTTTCCCCAAAGCCCAGAAAGCAGTCACTTTTATAGTACTGAATATACTGCATTATATACTACTGAATATAGTATAAACATCCCTCATAGCCCTCCAGTGGGTCAGTGTCTGTCTCTTTTCCAATAACAATGTCACACCCCTAGTTGCAAACTAAATTAAGGATATTTTACTATACTTACTTTGTTCAATATTTTTTAAACACACATGCACTGTCTTCATTAGCATCTCATCTTGGACATTCACCCAATTTATTGTGGTGAGGTTTTCTATAAGCAAAAGTAGGAACTTTGGCTCTCTGAAACTTTAAAAACAATTACAGGAAGCAAACTAAATGATAGCTAATTTTTGCTTATATTTTACATTAAATTGTTCACTTAAACTTCTTTCTTTCTTGCTCTCTTCTCATTCCCATTTCCCCCACTCCAAATGCATGCACATATCCACCAATTGCATATGTTTTCTATTCATGCAATAAATCAAACTTATTAACATTCAGGGGATGTTCTACCCTGAGCCTGTGTTTTCTATTTTCTAGTATTATGTACAAAGACTTTTCCAGTCAAGTACCTTTGGTTACTTCATAGCCTAGGAGTGTTTCCTCCACCTGTCTGTCCATCAGAAATAGCAATGTGCACTTGTTTTAAATGCACATTCCTGGGTTTCACTCCAGAAATTCTGAATCAAATCATATCACTTATACAGAAGCTTACTACGTCTATATAAGACAAAGCTGAATCTGTATCCTTCAGATAACTAAAGTGTGATTATAATAATCAATTAGTTTAGCTGTATGATTAGTACTACTCATCACACCATCATCATTCTTCTTGTCCTAGTCTGACATGAGCGTTATCATACTTAACATGTATAACGCTAAGAAGCATCCCTGATGTAAATGGTAATGTGGTTTCAAAGTGGTGTGAAAACAATTAGTAATCTATTTTACTTGACAACATAAAAGTATACCCATGCCCAAAATTTATCTAAAAATGAAACTAGGATTTGTAGAAGTTCTTTGTGGTATAATTAGATTTTTTTTTCTAATTCAATAGTGCCTCCAAGCTTTGGATTTCTTGCACTCAAACCAAGTGATCCATAGAGACATCAAGAGTGACAATATTCTCCTCGGGATGGATGGCTCTGTTAAATTGAGTAGGTATTTTTGTTCAGATGGTGTTTGAGAGAATATCAGGGGATTTCTGTTCTTTTATGTCTGTTTTGAGAAAATAATGGCTACTGAAATAGATTGATTTGAAATCAGTTAGAGTCTCATTTTAAGTAAAGAATTTTTCCAAGCCGGGCTCGGTGGCTCAGTCTGCAATCCCGCGCCTTTGGGAGGCTGAGGTGAGTGGATTGCCTGAGTCCACGGGTTCGAGACCCGCCTGGGCAACTTGGTGATACCTCATCTCTACAATAAATAAAAAAATTAGCCGGGCGTGGTAGCGTGCGCCTGTAGTTCCAGCTACTTGGAAGGCTGAGGCAGAAGGATCACTGGAACCCAGCAAGTCAAGGCTGCCATGGAAGGGAGCAGCCACTGCACTCCAGTCTGGGTGACAGAGTGAGACTTCAACTCAAAAAAAAAAAGAATTTTTCTAACACTGTGTGCCTGTATACTATGACCAAATATTTTGAATTTAAGATTTCAGAATTTTTGTGACTTCTAGAATAGATAGATGTCAAATACCTAATTAGAAAACCAAAAGATACTGTAAGTTTGAGAAAGCAATAATTAGGAGGGAACTTGTAAAAATGACATCACATTATTCAGTTATTTCAGACCCTTCTAAAATCAGAATCAGCCGAAAGATCAGGTACCCAAAAGATACGAGCCTAGGCAGTTGTGGAACTCAGTGTATAACAAAGGAAGGTACCGCCATGCCTGAAAGTGATGTATTGCAAAAGAAAAATAACTTGGTCTTATTTTAACTGACTTTTCTTCTCTGCAGCTGATTTTGGGTTCTGTGCCCAGATTACTCCAGAGCAAAGTAAACGAAGCACTATGGTGGGAACCCCTTATTGGATGGCACCTGAGGTGGTGACTCGAAAAGCTTATGGTCCAAAAGTTGATATTTGGTCTCTGGGAATTATGGCAATTGAAATGGTGGAAGGTGAACCCCCTTACCTTAATGAAAATCCACTCAGGGTAAGTCAGAAGAGAACTCAGGTACTTTATTCCCAAGAAAGGGGAAAGATCAAATGTCATTTCTTGATTCCACCAAAAGTGACTAGAATGGCTCGTTTTGGGAACAAGTAACATAGAAGCATCAAGTTATAATTTCAGACTTACTGTGAGCTATTTAAAGTTTATCCTACAATGTCTCAACAGTTTTCTGTTGAATACTTTGATATCAGCATTTCAAATGACAAGCGTCTTTAGAATTCTTTAGTATAGCTTTCTAATGGAAAATAAATATAGCTTTTTTAAAAAAGTAATATTTGGAAAGAAAGTATTTTTACCACAAGCCGTGGTTAAATGACTTATCTTAAAAAAGAACGTGCTTTGTAATTACTTTAATGAAGTAAATAAATGCATTTCCAGCACAGCTGTAATTTTTTAAAGTTGGATTTTCCTTCGTTACCAGTAATGATTTATTGAGCAACAATAGCTTGGGTGGATATTGAGTAGAACACAGAGATAGACAGAGCACCAGCCTGGTGAAATCACAAACTTAATTTGACTGTCAAGTAACAAATTAATGGAAAGAGTTCAGTTGATAACTCAGTTTGCTACTGCAAAATCAGAGATTTGATTCTCACGTGATCCAGTTACCCCTGCAAAGAGAAAGTTCCATTTCATAGCCCAACCCGACCATCTTTGTTCAGAGATGTACTGTTGATCATGAGGAGAAAAGCAAAGGAGTATGGAAGAAATGCTTGCTCAATGCAGAAGTGAGCCAGTAGCTATTGTGTTGTATATAGTCCAACCATGAGGCAGAAGCTGTGTTTTGAATGTATAGAGGGCATCACATTGTTGGGAAAAAATGTGCACAGATTCAAATTCTACTCTCAAAATTGTGCACGGTACCAATGTCAAAGGCATCTTGCCTGTTGTCTGCATCATTACCACTAAGAATCTAAAATTGAATTTTACCCTTAGTATACAAAAAACGTTGTTTTTAGTAAATGGTTGAGTGTTTTCACATAAAGTTTGTAAAATCCATATTCAAATATATGCAGCTTTCTATGCATGTAAAGGAACATGTGAACTAATTGCCTAGTTGTTTTGCAGTTGAACATTTTGTAGTCGGAAACTACATTTCTTATGTATAGAGAGGAGGACAGCCTCCTCCTGGCCCCCTCCCAATTCCTCTCTGGTACTTGGCCTCTTGTCCTAGTCCCTATGATGATTAGAAAACAACAGATATGAGTGAATGCCCTAATGAATGCTATAGGCTATTGCTCTGGTCTCATGAAAGAATCTGGAAGTGAGATGTGCACATTGATTAGCTGCATGCAGGGCTGAGTAGAAAAGTAGGGGTATTTGCCCACCATGTGTGGGTCAACCCTCCATGGACTTAATCAAGTCCACCCTGACCTACGGACCAGCGCATCAAGATAATTGCATGAGCTTTTCCTTATTGTTTAACCACCTTTGCCCATTAAGAAATAGCAGTGAAAGAACACATCAGGCCTCTTATTTCCATGGATTTCCTCCTCTAAGTCTTCGGAGTCTGAAGGCACTAAATGGATTATGGCTATTTTGCTTTCTGCCTTCTTTTTTTTTTTTTTTTGAGTTGGAGTCTCACTCTGTCGCCCAGACTGGAGTGCAGTGGCCGCTCCCGGCCACCGCAGCCTCGACCTGCTGGGCTCCGGTGATCCTTCCTCCTCAGCCTTCCAAGTAGCTGGAATTACAGGCATGCGCTACCACGCCCGGCTGATTTTTTTGATTTATTGTAGAGATGAGGTCTCGCTGCCCAGGCGGGTCTCGAACCCGCGGGCTCAGGCAATCCACTCACCTCAGCCTCCCAAAGGCGCGGGATTACAGGCTGAGCCACCGAGCCCGGCTGCTTTCTGCCTTCTAATGAGTAATTTACAACCTGAAAAATTTAAGGATTAAATAAATGGCTCTGTAAAGCAACTAGTCTCAGTAATGCATTTATTACCTTCTTGAGTTCTCCAATTACAATTGATTGCTCTTTAGCTAGGCTGCTAATTGTTAGAAAAAAGGAAACAAGTTTTAATCTTAATAGGTATCTTCTAGCCTGGGATTAGAACTCATAATTAACAGCTTGTCTCTTAGAATCCTCTGTCTTATATCTAAACAAGTACTTGCAGATTAACAAACTGCAAGGTTCAGGAGCCTACATTAAGGCTATAACAAAATGACAGCAGACAAACACCACCGTATTGAACTACACTGATAAGGATTTACTCTAACTTTATTCTTTACTCTGCGTGTGTGAACTACCTCCAATTAATCAATCAAAAGTCCATATTGGGCTAGCCCTGGTCTGAGCCTATCTCTCCTAAACACCAAGAATGCATTTTTAGTTTTGATTTCAAATATGCTTTCTTCATGTTCTCTTAAAGAAAACACAGTGTCTTAGACTATTAACCCTTATTTGGAATTGGACAAAAGTAGTCAGTGAAACCATTGGGAAATTGGAGAGAAAAAGATATTAACAAGAGCCTGTAGGGAACCTGCATATTCTTGGATCCTGTACTAGGCCATGTGTGGGGAAATAGAAAATCATCCAGAGCTTTAGGAAAGGTATAAAAGAATGCTAGATCAGTCCTTTCTTTAAAACTCTTCCAATACTACGATTTGTTCACCATTTTAGTCTTTGAGACAGAAAGAAGTGGAAGGAAGGAAGCAAAATAACTGGAAGGAAGACAAAGTTAGAGTACAGAGTAGTAGAGCATGTTGATATGCAAAAAATTGTGTCCAGCAGTCAGGCAGATCTGGGTATGTCCTGGTTCTGCATCCTACAAGCTCTGTGACCGCAAGTCACTTAAAAACTTTTCTTCGCTTTTTTTCTATCTGTAAAATAGAGATGATGTCTATCTTGCAGACTTAACATGAAACTAAATGAATAATGTGTGTAGATCACCTGGAACAATGTCCATTTCATTATCGGGAAAAAAAAAATATATATATAGCTTTCTAATGGAAAATAGCCCAACTCTACCATATTTATTTAGAGATGTGTTGTTGATCATGAGGGGTAAAGCAAAGGAGTATGGAAGAAATGCTTGCTCAATGCAGAAGTAAGCCAGTAGCTATTGTGTTATATATAGCCAATGAGGCAGAAGCTGTGTTTTGAATGTACAGAGGGCATCACATTGTTGGTAAAAAGAATATATGCACAGATTCAAATTCTACTCTCAAAATATGGAAATGTATAATGTGTAGAAAGGTAAGAAAGGAAAAAGAGAAAAAATGCTTAGAGTACTTTATACCCACTCATGAAGGGAGATTGGATTTACCAATCCCTGAAGAACTCTCTCTTCACACTAGCAGCATCCCCATCCTTTCAAGGAGTAGAGTATTCTGCACAATTACCATGAACAGGTAACATGGAACAAAAGAAATTCAAGGTGAAGTCTGGGACTATACATTTTAAGGTTTTTTGTGTTTCACTTGGGTGTGTGTGTGTGTCTTTGTTGTGTTAGTTCCAGCTGAGCAGATCCTCTATGAATATTGCCTATTAAGATATTGTTGATACAAGGAATTAACTCCCCCCGCCCGCCCTCCCCCGCCCCAGTTATAAAGTGGTTGGGATTTTTTTAAAAGTAAATTGCTCTGTACTAATTGACCTAATTTGTTCATAAAATGCCTTTTAAAGGTCAGAGAGTTATTAACTGTACTGATGTTATGAGGTTGGTACCCTTCCAGAGACAGAGAGGAGACAAGTTCCTTACCGTCTTCCACTGCCTGAAGTCTTTGCACTCAAAATAATTGGCTTTGGACATGTTGTTCTGTGACCCATGGACAGTTTTAGTGCAGACTCCAATAATGAAGTGCCTTGTTTCTTCTGTTTGCCAAAGTGACTGGGGTTAAAACTTTCCCTGTGGGTATGCAAATCATATGTTGGTGTTCAGCTGATATCCTCAACTTTTTTGTTAATTGAAGATACATATTTTTAAAACCTGTGATTATAATAACCTGATTCTAAGTAAAAAGGCACATCATTTTTGTAAAGCAAAACGTTGATTTGTTTTATTTCTCAGCACCAAGGGTGTGCCTCTTTATTAACTTTGCATTCACACATAGCAGGTCTGTTCTTGTCAACAGGTTTTTATGGAATTTTGTATTTTCGAAATGTCTCAATGATGTCCACTTGAAGTCCCTACTAGACCCTAGGAAACCTTTTTTTGGTGTGATTTTCCAAATTTTTATCCAGGTTGAAATGAACTTTGTGTTCTCTTTCTACCCTTGCTTAAAACTTCTATGAAGCCGTATCAAAGATTGGATCACTGAAAGACAGTTACTGGTATCAATTTAAAAAACAGTATGCAGTATAGCATGTGAACCACAGCCTCTTTACCAGTGGTTCTCCTCCTTGGTTGCATGTTGGAATGATCTGTGGACTTTTAAGAACCAGTGGCATCAGGGTTCCATCCTCAGGGAAAAATGGTAACCAGGACTAGACCAAATACAAAACTGTATGGGAAGCTCTTTATAGAACACTATCTAGACCGAAAAACAATTTTTTATCAGTCATCTGTGAGCATGATGATCCAACAAAAAGGAACACGCTTTCATTTTACCCACTTTTCTCCATTTCATCCAAAAAAAAAAATGAGTAATACTGTCAAAGCCTAGTTGAAATCTAATGTGCTTTATGTCATACTCTGATTTACCAGTCCAGTAGCACTATCAATAAAATGACATTAATTCAGCTTATACCTCCATGCTATGCTATTTTCCAACTTTGCTTCTTCTGAAAATGGAGTTCATCATTAAAATGTGCTAGCTGCTGAATGAGTACCTAGCATATATTGTTGCATAATAACACCATCAGTCTGACTACTCATGATTAGGAGTGAATTACCTGTATGGCTAGGGAGAAGGGAGGGCAGAAATCTAAATTTAGGCCTATTGACTACACTAGTAGGCTTCCTACTCCCCCCTTTCCCTGAACATAAGGCACTATACAAATGTTAGTTATTCTTCTTTTTTTTTATAGGAACAGGGAAATTCTAGTTAGCTTTTTGGCTAGGGAAGAGAGCTAAACAGAAGGAGAGAATCTCTAGCAACTGAAAAACAACTAAGGGCCAAACTGCTTCTAGCTCCCTCCAAGCACTGGAACCTGTGTTGTGGATTGGAATGTCTGGGTTTCATGGCGCGCGTGCTCACTTGGAATTAAAGTCAGACATAAACTTCCTGAGCCCCAGAGAAGCAAGCATACTTTGCTAGCACTCAGTCAATATTGTTTTGAATGTATTTCAGGAAGAGCTGGGAGCATTCCCTTCTTTTTCCGTAAGCCACTATGGAGCAGCAAGGTTTATTGATGGTTTGTTGACACTCCTCCTACTTTGAGGGCAAACCTATGCCTAAGATGAGGAACAAGTTGGGATAACTACAACTAAAATAATTATGGAACACTAACAGTTTCTTTTTAATCAGAAAAAAAAATGGTCTGTCAAAAGATAGACAGCTCTTAAGAATCATTGGTTGTCAGGAATTCAGCATAGGAAAATGGGACTTAGCCATAGGAAAGCTGCAAGTCTCATTTAGATTGTAATTCAGAAGCAGACAGCTTAAAACCGGTGAGTTATGACCCAGTAGACAGCCAAAGGAGAAATTGATTCCGTAGCAAATTCAAATCCACAAATCTCCGACCAGCAAAAAGGAGGGGAAAGAAAGTTTAAAAAATATGGTGACCAGGGACCCACTGTAGGCCAAGACTGATATCCCTTGTCCTGCTATTATCATTTCTCAGAATCCTTATAGCATTGTTTGGAAATAAGCCAGGGACGCATATGCCTATTGCCTTGATAAGGGCCATACCTATAATTAAGTAGCTAAGTCCCTCGATCAAAGTTCATTCTAAAAAAACAAATCATGAAGTGTGATGATGGGTATTTGCCCACTAAAATGCCCACTCACATATTTTATTTTGTTGCTTTTAAAATCTGTGTTTCTGCCAATTAAATTACTTTACCAAGAAAATCAGGGTTTTCTTTATAATTAAGATAATTTCTAACCTTTGTTGTTATTTTGATATGTACCTTTTTCAACCTGGTTGTAACATCCTTGTACAAAACCCTTTGCATTCTGATAAAAAGATACTCTGAGATGTCTTAGATAAGCCTCTCTGTGGAGAAAGTTAAATTAATTAAGGCAATCATAGCTCTGTAGCTGAGAGAGCCAGAGTAGTAACGTTAACCCAAGAATCAAGCTTACCTTTTTGTTATTGCTTGCTTCTTCCCTCTTTTTTTCTTCTTCTTCCTCCTCCTCCTCCTCCTTCTCCACTTCCTCCTCCTCCTTCTCCTCTTCCTCTTCCTCCCTCCCCCCTCCTCCCTCCCCTCCCCCTCTTTCCCTTCCCCTTCCCCTTCCCCTTCCCATTCTCCTCCTCCTCCTTCTTCTTCTCCCTCTTCTCCATTTTCTTCTTTCTCTCCTCCTCCTTCCTCATCTCTTTCTTTCTTCTTCTTTCTTTTTTCCTTTTTTTTTTTTTTTTTGCTTTATTTTCTTTTTTGGTAAAGAACTACCCTCATGCTCAGACAGCAAAATTCAGCAGTACCTTTTCATCTATGATGGTCAGTGAACGTGAGGGATCTAGACAAGGGGCCTTCTAGTGTTTCTACCAACTTATAACATCATGTGAGTTGAAGAGTGAATTGTTTACCCAGATCTGCCAGTCAGAACTGTATGGTCTTGTGCTTCAAAGGAGTAGAATTTAACTAGATTACTATTTGCCAGTGGGCTTTCCAAAGCCCCAGAGTTCCATGGAGTTATTTGAGATATTGAAAGAGCCAAGGAGGAGGTCATATGAGTAGTGCTCTTAGTTCCACCAGAATACTTCCTCTTTAATTGATTCTCTACATTGGGCTTCACATGAGATTTACTTAAATAAGGGGAGAAACTCATGGGTCCCTTGCTCCAATTCTGTGTGCTCTGGCTGTACATAGGCTGCAGCCTTCCCTGACTTTACCAAAAGGGTCATGGCTTGAGTATGTATTATCTTTATGAGTGTTTCCAGAGGAATGATCTTCAGAAAGTAGCTCAGAAACATCTCTCTCATCACCTCTGAGCTAGGTCTATATTCCATAGAATAAAAAGATCCCCCTCTTCCTACCAAGCAAAAACACTTGATCATGATGTGAAACATGCTGCATGTGGCACTCAGTAACCTCACTTTGATAGTCATCTTGGGGAGAAGCCATTGAAGAACACTGTAGTGATAAAGCCATTGCAGGGACACATGTTCTACACTCTGGAGTATGATGGAAATAATTTTATGTTGTTATGACCAGAGCTGATGAACTGCATAGAAAACAAAGGTGACATCAATTTATGTGAGCAGCAATGCATGTTTCACAGGTCATATCACACTCAGCCTGTTTTGACCCTAATATGATAATTCGGAAAAGCTAAAAAGAATCAGTTTTCTCCTGCACTAATACTCTGAAATGAGACATGAACAAATGTATAATGTTAAGTAATACCTTAGAACTGAAAATTAGGTATGGGTTAAAGAAAAAAATGGGAGGGGCAATATACCAAATACAGAAAATGTGTTGAGAAGTTTTGTGTGACAAGGACAAGAGAAATGGACCAGTAGCAGAATAGGACCTAGGATCCAGGTCCCCTTGATCTCGCAAACTTTCTAACTTTTAACTATGTTTCTTTTTCTCTTCATTCCACCAGCCACCTTCTCTCCCACTGTCCTTGCCCTACTTTCTTCTGCTCCCCACGCTTTTTCCAACTCCTTTCCTCTATCTCCTGCACCAATTTGTTTTCCTTCCTTTCTTAACTCTTTGCCTACTCACACCCCCACTTCCAAATCCCCTGGAGCACCAAACCTTGCATACTGCTTAGACTGCCCAAGGTTGCTTCATAAGCACAAATAGTCTACTCCACATTTCCTAACAAGCATTACTAATCCTGAAAATGAACACATGTATTGTCAAAGTCATCTGGTATTTATTTTACAGCATTGGTCAGTTCTTTGTGTTTGAAAAGTGCACTTTAAAGCTAGGCTAACACCTAATCAGTCAGCACTACCTAATTAACTTTTATTATCAACCTATAAGGGAATAGACCCAGAATAGGTTCATTTTAAATGGCTTTTTTATGGATGAAACAACAAAACATCAACAATAGAGGCCCATCATAATTTGTGACAGATGAGAACTTCTATGCAACACACATATAGGGAGTGAAATTAAACCCCATTGCTTATTCTGCTATCACAACTGGACTCTTGGGCTGAATAAGTCAAAGTATGGAATACAGTACTAATTAAAAATGTGGTGATTTCTTTTTGCAGATTTGGCACAATTTACTCTCTTCTTAGAAAGAAAAATGTCAAGGTCTTTCATGAAATCCATAAACACATCAGAAGCAGCAATAATACACTCTGACCTTTAACCTCTGAAATCTCAGGTCATGAGTAAACTAAGGCAAAAGGTGTCAAGTCACTCGTTGCCAAATCTCTCTCATAAAACACTCAAAGTTAGTTGAAAATTCTAAAATGAGAAAAGAATCAGAACAGTGGTAGATTACAGGCAACAACCAGAGTAAAAGCTGCATATAAACTTTCAACATATATATAATGTGTATGTATATGTGTGTATATGTATATATACACAGTGTATGTATATATCTATCTGAAATTGCCTAATAACATATATGCAGTGTACATGTGTATACAGTTGACCTTCTGTACCCATGGGTGCCAAGTCTGTGGATTCAAACAACCACAAATCAAAAATGTTTTTTTAGATAATGGTTTCATTTGTACTAAATATGTACAGACTTTTCTTCTTGCCACTATTCCCTAAACAATACTGTATGACAACTACAGTCATGTGCCACATAACAATGTTTCAGTCAAGGACGGAGAGCATATACAGTGGTGGCCCCATAGGATTACAATGGAACTAAAAATTCCTATTACCTAGTGATGTCCTAGTTGAAGGCATTATTTGTGTGTTTGCGGTGATGCTGGTATGAACAAACCTACTCCTCAAGCAGAGCCTTAGATCCTTCAGGAGGTAATCCAGAAGAAGGTATTGTTATCATAGGAAGTGACAGCTCCATGTGTGTTATTGCTTCTGAAGACCTTACAGGAAGACAAGATGTAGAAGTGAAAAATAGTGATACTTATTATCCTGGCCCTGTGTAGGCCTCAGCTAATGTGTGTGCTAACACAGTGTGTTTGTGTCTTCTTTTTTAACAAAAAAATTTAAAAAGTAACCAAAAAAAAGATAATAATAATTACAAAAAGTTTATAGAATAAGGGTATAAGGAAATAACATTTTGTACAATGTACAGTGTGTTTTAAGCTAAGTTATTACAAAAGAGTCAATTATTTAAAATTTTTTAGTTTATAAACTAAAAACAGTTACAGTAAGCTAAAGTAAATTTGTTATTGAAAAAGTAATTTTAAAAAATAAATTTGGTGTGACCTAAGTTTATGGTGTTCATAAAGTCCACAGTAGTGTACAGTAATGTCTAGGCCTTCACATTCACTCACCACTTACTGACTCACCCAGAGCAACTTATAGTCCTGCAAGCTCTATTCATGCTAAGTACCATATACAGGTGTACCATTTTCTTTTATACCATATTTTCACTATACCTTTTCTATGTTTAGATATGTTTAGATACACAAATACTTTTCATTGTGTTGCAGTTGCCTACCATATTCAGTACAGTCACATGCTGTATAGGTTTGTACCCTAAGGGCGATAGACTATCCATATAGCCCAGGTGTGTAGTACACTATACCATCTAGGTTTGTGTAAGTACACTCTATGATGTTCACACAATGATGAAATTGCCTAAGAATGCACTTTTCAGAATGTATTCCCTGTCATTAAGTAACACATGACTGTATTTACATATAAGCATTTGCATTGTACTAGTTATCATAAGTAATCTAGAGATTATTTAAAGTACAGGGGATTATGTGCATAGGTTATATGCAAATACTATACCATTTTACATCAGGGACTTGAGCTAACATGGGTTTTGGTGTCCATGGTGTTCTTGGAACCAATCCCTTATGGATACTGAGAAACAACTGTGTGTGTGTGTGTGTGTGTGTGTGTGTAGACACTGGGCAATGTAGTGTGAAACCCATCTATCCCTCTAACTGGGTACCTTGCCCTTTGTTCCCCATTTCCAAGCAGGTAGAGAATGATCGACCTTGAGAGAGTCCATTTCCTCTGTAGAAGCAGGGGTGGATCAAGTACCAGTAAGCCAGTTGCTCATGGGCAGTGTGCCTAATTTCTTGAAAAGCCCTTGTCTGCCTCTGCTAAGAGATCTCTTACCCTAGAGACTGGGATTAATGAGAGGTAGTATTGTGCAGTGGTTAAAGAACACCGACTCTGGACTCATATTCCCTGGATTCAAATACTGATTCTCCCATTACTAGTTGTGTGACAATGGGCAAGTTATTACTCTTAACTTCATAGACCTCAGTTTCTCCATCTGTCAATTGGAGATTATAATAGAATCTACTTCAGGGCATATGAGCTAATAGTAATCATTCAATGTTATCTATTAATACTTCCTATAGATGTAATATTTATACAGATAGTGAGATATAGATGAATAGCCCTCTTGTTCTTACAGTTAAGTTGCATTGTATGGTGAATAGATTTTTGTGGGCTGGGCTGGAGCTCTTTCACCATGTAAAATATTATTTTCATGGTAAAATGTGTTATGAGTCCCAAGTATTCAGCCTACAAAGAAATTTTTTGCCACACCCTATCATCTTTGTAAAGTGAGTATACTGGTACCAGGGCCTCTTGTGGTTGCTAGTACATTTCCATGTAAGTCTCCTGGTTTGTTTTCTAATGTCTTAACCTAAACTTTATAAACTGTTATAATGAACTCAAGTCACAAACTAAAGCTTTTTAATTAAATGGTTAGTCCTGTTGCAAAACTGCCTTAATGAAAATTTATTGAGTACATATGGATTGTTTGGGGACTTCTTTGGAGAAATGTGGTAACTTCTATGATGACTGCTTTGATCTTTTTTAACCAAGGAAATTGCCAATAAAGTAAATTGAATTATTTCTTCAACTGGGTAGCCTAGTTTTCTCTTAGTACTTAGATAAATTGAGTTGCACATTAGAGTTAGTGAAAACTTTGATGTTTGTGTGTTATTACCAAGATACCAGAGTTACTATGAAGAATTCTAGAATATCAGAAACTTTTAGGTAATGTGTATATCACAATGAAAAAAGACAACATTTTTTCTGGCTGACGGTTGTGTTTTTAACATTATAAATAAGGTCAGTAGGTCATGGGAGCTATATTGCCACACTTAAAAAGAAAACAGACCTTGTTTAATGATCCAACAGATTAATCAAGAGCACCTTCTCTATTCAAGATCAGCCAGAGAAAATACGTTTCTGAACTAAGAGTATTTGCTATCTTCCCTTCCTCCGTGGATCTGCCTACATCAGACATTTGTGGTCAACTTTTTCCAACTGTCCCTCTCTTTGTAGGCATCCCCTTACAAACATTGTTCACGGAGCTCTTTTCTTTCCCCACACTGAACAATGGGTAGTCAAAAGTTATCATCACATGCCAGGCCTGTTAAACTCAGAAAAGGAGCTTGTTTTCATTTTCTATGTCTCTTCTTAGATTTTAATAGGCCGCTTTTAGGTTCTGAACTTTAATACTTTGTATATCAGTCTGGCATATTCCCAGTTCAGTTGAATTTATACATTTTGGTTCTTTCATTCAGCAACAAAAATATTTATTAAACAGCTATTTTAAGCAAATTACCACAACATCTAGAGTTGATCATGATACAGTTCCTCCTTTGTATGGACTCACGGTCTAGGAAGGAAGAAAGACCTGTAAACAAATAACAAGTATTCATACATAGCACACTGTGAAAATGGACCGATAAACAAAGGGCTGTGGGAACACAAAGAAGGAAATGGCTACTTCCATCTGCAGAATGACCAACTTTGCTGGTTTGCTTGGACTGAGGGACACAAGACCTTCAGTGCTATAACCCAGGGTAGTCCCCAGAAAATCAGGGTGGTTGGTTACCATATCTACTGGAAGGTATGGGAAAAATAAAGAGGAGATGCCATTTGAACTAGAGCTTGAAAAGCAAGTAGCAGTTTGCCAAGCACTTAAGAGAGATGAGGATAGCATTTTAGGCAGCTATGAAGGATAATTTTTTTAATTCAGGGAATGATGAAGAAATTGATGTGAATAGTATGTAAGCTTTGACTGGTGTATATTTTTGTGGGATTTGAGGGAGAAGAGCCTTAGGGAGAGAAGAGAACAGATGAGAACTGGAAAGTTGGGCAGGATCAAATCAGAGAGGATCTTACATGCCATGTTAAGGAATCTCCTATGTCCTGTGGATCAGTGGTTTTCAAACAACTATAGTAATCCTCTGGTTCCAGTGACACTGCTTCAAAGCATAAATAAATAGAGAAAAAGGCAAAAAAAAATTCTGATTGAAAAAGATATGTGTAGGGGTGGAATCCTAGAATCTATCTATCTATCTATCTATCTATCTATCTATATCCCTCTCCTTCTCCCCCCCCTTCCTTTTTTCTCAGCTGCTCTTGAGAAGAATTTTGGGGAGCACAGTTTGAAAATCACATCTGTGAATCATGGGGAACCACTAAAATTTTTAAAGCAGAGAAGTGAATGACGATGAGATCTGTGATAAGATTGTTAAGGAGAATGGACTAAAAATTTTAAAGACTTGAGTAACAAACACCAATTAGGAGGTTATTACAACCTTGGAGCTTCTGAGAGAAGCCCAACCATAAGCAAAAAACAATGGGAATAGAGAGAAGTAGATGAATATGAAAGGCATCTCTAAAGATTGCAATACTAGAACTTGGTAGACTGCTTATAGTGAGGGTAGGGGGAAGGGGAGTTTGCCAAGTGAGGAAGAAGAACTCAAAAGATGATTCTGTGGTGTCTTATGATAGAAGCAACCAATGAGTATATGGGAAATTTCTAGTCTAGTTTCTAACAGCCAGTTTATTTTCTTTGAGTTTTCACTAACACAGATAAAACCATGTGATCGCTTATGCCTAAATCTATGATCTGTGCTCCTCAATCTTTCTTCATCTAAGCCTTGACTTTGCTAGTAACTTTTCTTTTTGCTGTCATCATTGTATTGTCTACAACTGTATTTGTTTCTCATTAGCAGGGCAATGGATAGCAATTTTCTTTTTTAACTAAGATAGTCCCCAGTTTGCACACAGGATATGTCCCCAAAGTTCATTCTTAAATTAATTATTTGGAACACAGAGTACATTTTCCCATAGAAGTGGCATTATACATAGTGATTAGATTCCCAGGCCAGTCCACAAAGGCCAGTTTAGCTAATAGTATAACTGAAAGTGTGAATTTTTGCAATGGAAATTAGTTGGAAATAATACTGTTGCAATTAAAATGAAAACAATACTTGCAAAAGAAATAGTCTGGGTTTTTGTTTCCCTCAAAGGGTAGGGCTTGATGAAAACCTGCTTTTCATCAAGCTTTTCAAATTTATTTTTCAAAAAGTGTTTCGGAGGTTTTTTTAAATAATAAAAGTAACCGTGTTCATTGTAGAAAATTTTAAAAATTGAAAAATATATTTTAAAAATTCAGTCACTAATAACTACCACCCAGAGAGAACCACTGTTAACATACTGGTGGGTTTCAACCTTTTTCATAATGCATGTATTTCTTTAATCAGTCCAACAATAGTAATTATGTTGCATTCACATGATGAACTGTTATACAGCCCTTAAAATGATATTTATGAATAATTTTTTAAACATCAAAAACATAGTGATATAGTGTTGAGTAAAAGGCAGCCTTGCATGATTAGAGTTATGTTTGTTTAGGACTAGGATGGGCGACAAGAGCCGGAAAAAATTAAGCAAAAGACAGTGAGTTTGGAGGTTTAGTAGCCAGCTGAAATAAGAGAGGAAGAGGCAACCAATGGAATTTGCAGCAATTGATTTTCTTTTAATAAGGGAACAAAGATGGTTTGTGAGGACAGGTGTTTCAAGCACTTATCATCCAAAAACTAAAATACTCTGGTTGAACTTAATAGATCTGTTATGACTGGGGATAAGGGTGTGTGAGCAACCCTAATCAACCAGGGCAGAAGTCTGCTGTTAGGCTACCAACTGAAACACCCTACTATCAGTCCCCCAACAACAGCCACAACCAGACTTTTTGTAGAAGTTCTGGGGACGGTATATGTGTTCTTTGAAGTCTGTGGAGGTTCATAGCACTGACTCCTTATTTCTGATTTTCACTCAGACGGTAGGGGTTTCTTCTCCCCAGTTGCACTGTATCACCAGTATTACTCAGGCTTAAAAACTATGATTATGCCCATTTTTTTGATTCTTAAATGGAATGGCAAAAGGTGTATGCATTTCCTGAGGTAATTAGGCATGGATTGAAGAGTGATGAGAAGGAGTTGGGTAGAGAAGATGTGTATGTACTTCTTAGAAAGAGTGTATGGAGTAGAATGTATTAAGCTAAGAAAGGTGAAAGAAAAGTGAGAAAATGAAACAGTAGCAGGCATACAGATCTAAGGAGAGTGAAAAAGAGAGGGAAAGGGAAAAAGAGGTGTGTTTGCTTAGGAATGGACTTGGCTACAGAGTAGGAAAAAAGCAAGCAAAGGACAATGAGTTTGGTGGGATGTAGTAGCCAGATGAAATAAGAGAGGAAGAGGCGCTGATGGAATTTGTAGCAACCTATTTTCTTTTAATACAAGAACAAAGATGGCTTTTGAGGACAGGTGTTTCAAGCACTAATCATCCAAGAACTAAAATATTCTGACTGAACTTAAGTTAATATATCTGCTATGACTATGCACCATTTGATTTTAGCCCAATCAGTGATTTCCTAAAAGCAGTTTGTGCATCCTTTCCCATCTCATCTCTTTAGTCAAAACTGGATTTGTCACTGACTTGTATTTTAGCACAGAAGTTCAAATAGCTGCCGTTGGCATGTACTGTTCATCAACGAAGGAATTAAAAATTACAAAGGAATGAGAGGTGGGGGAAGGAATGTGTTCATTTGAAGGAAGTATATTTGCATGTGGGCTTTTAATTGTACAGTACTAGGGGGGAAATCCAGAAGTTTCATTGAACTCTATAGAAGAATATGGCATTATAATTCTCACACATCACTATGCGAGAAAAATCTATGGAATTTTGTGGTTCTTCTGTTTGATGTACTTATGATGCAGAGATTCTGAGTTATTAAGTATGGGGTCGGCTGCAGGTTTTCGGCCAGTGGTTCACATTATTGACTCTAAAGTGGAATCACCTGGAGAGCTTAAAACATGATGCCTGTCAGCAGTAGCAGAATACTGTCAGGGGAAGTAGGGGGCATGTAACATAACTAAGGGTACCTGACCCTAAACCAGGGGAAGTGAAGACCAGTTGGGGCCCTGAACTAATTCTGCACATAAACTACTTATGTACCTAATCCTGACTTGTACCCCACATCTTTACAATTAAAAAAAACAAACTGATGCCTGGATGTTGTTCTCAAAGATTTTTACTTAATTGTCCTGGGAATGAAAACTGGGTATGGGGATTTTTTTAACTCTCCCCAGCTGATTATAATGTACAGATAAGTGAGAACATCTAGGTGCTTAATTACTTGGGTGGGTTAAACCAACTGTTCTCAAAGTGTGGTCCTGGAACCAGCAGCTTCAGCATCAACAGGGCACTTAATTAGAATGCAAAATTTGGGGCCGGGCTCAGTGGCTCAGCCTGTAATCCCATTGCTTTGGGAGGCCGAGGTGAGTGGATTGCCTCAGCCTGCGGGTTTGAGACCCGCCTGGGCAACTTGGCGAGACCTCGCCTCTACAGTAAATCAAAAAAACTAGCTGGGCATGGTAGCGCACGCCTATAGTTCCAGCTACTTGGAAGGCTGAGGCAGAAGGATTGCCGGAGCCCAGCAGGTCGAGCTGCGGTGGCCAGGAGCGGCCACTGCACTCCAGTCTAGGCGACAGAGTGAGACTCCAACTAAAAAAAAAAAAAAAAAAAAAAAATTTGGGGTCCCTGCCCAGATTTACTGAGTCAGGAATTCTGGAGGTCTCTCGGAAACCTGTACTTTAACAGACACTCTGTATGATTCTGGTGCATGCCATAGGTCGACAGTTGGTCAAATGCCAAACTCCACTATGAAGCTTTTTATGAACTCTGGTGTAGATTGCTACATACTTATATTTACTTAGCACTTTTTATGTTCCTCTATTAGCTCTTATCTCACTGTATTGTACTGCTCTAGAAGTCTCTCTCCCTCATTAAATTGTGTGAGAGATTAAATTAGACAGTTCTTCCTTGCCCTTTCTAAAGTACAACTGTGGAGGTTGCAGGAAAGAAGAGATATCCTTACCAGCTGATGAAAACTGGACTGGGAAAAGACTGAGAGAAATACTTGTATTGATATTATTAGAAGCTATGGTAGGGAAAGGGATAAGGAGATGATAATTTTCTGCAAAGCCCAAACAAGTTTAAGAGGGAGCATGTCTTCATAAGAGTTAGGGAGTTGCAAGTGTCCCTACCATAAGAGATAAGATAGACAAGTGGGACCTCATCAAACTGACAAGCTTCTGCAAAGCAAAGAAACCATCAAGAGAGTGAGGAGACAGCCCACAGAATGGGAAAAATATTTGCCACCTGTATATCTGACAAAGGCCTAACATCTAGGATCTACAAGGAACTCAAATGCACCGAAAGGAAAACAAACAGCCCCATTAAAAAGTGAGCAAAAGACATGAATAGGTGCTTCTCAAAAGAAGATATACGGGCAGCCAACAGACACATGAAAAAATGCTCAGTCTCACTAATCATCAGAGAAATGCAAATTAAAACTCACATTGAGATACCACCTAACACCATCATGAATAAAACAAACAACAACAGATGCTGATGAGGATGCAGAGGAAAAGGAACACTTCTGCACTGCTGGTGGGAATGCAAACTAGTGCAACCTCTTTGGAAGACAGTGTGGCAATTTCTGAAATAACTAGACTTTGACCTTCTCTTTGACCCAGCAATCCCCCTATTGGGAATATACCCGGAGGAACTCAAGTCATTCTACCAAAAAGATACTTGCACAGGTAGGTTTTTTTGTAGCTCTATTCACAATAGCAAAAACATGGAACCGACCATGCTGCCCATGGAAGCTGGACTAGATTTTAAAAATGTGGTACATATACACAATGGAATATCATGCAGCCATAAAGAAGGACAAACATATGAACTTCACAGCAACTTGGATGGATTTAGAGTCTATCATACTCAGTGATATCACAGTAACAAGGAACAGAGTACGATATTTTCTCTCTCATAAGTGGACCTTGAACAATTATCATAATACTGTAAGAAAGAGATTGGCAGTAGTGGGAAACTGCCAGGGGAGGGGGTCCAGATTGGCAGTTGAGGGAAACTGCCAGGGAAGGGAGGGGCACACCTCATCAACAAGGGTACCTGCATAATAAATATTTGTATACCTAACCCTGAATTGTACCCCACATCTTTAAAATAAAGAGAAAAAAAGGTGCCAGGGCTTCCTTCCTGGCCTATCAGCTTTATCTTTTCCTAAAGTTTAAATAAAAAAAAGAGGGTGTTGATTGCATGCATTGGCAGGTATAACCCTGGTGGCAATATCTGTAGGCAAACTACTGCTTATTCTTCAAGACCCTTTCCAAATGCCAACCTTCACTGGGAAGCTTTCTCTGAACTCTGGTGTAAATTGCTTCATCCTTGTATTTACTTAGCACTTTCTGTGTTCCTCTGTTAGCTCTTATCTCACTGTTTTGTAGTGCTCTGGAAGTCTCTCTCCCTCACTAAATTGTGTGATCTTCAAAAGCAGAATCACAATCTTATTCATCCTTGGATCTCCAATGTCTAATTGAATACCTAATAAATACTAAATGCTCTAGAATTATTTGCTTAATGGGGAGATCAGGAATGACTGGCTTTTTTGACTATTAAGAACCTTCAAATTATGAATTTACCTTTATGAATTGATCATGGTCCTGGGTCCAACTCTGACTTGAAGGCTAGGGAACGTGATTCTGCTAACACACCATGAGTTGTTGTCTCTTAGTGGTGGCCTTACACCACAAAATTCTCAGACATGTATATATAATTATTAGCAACTTATTCTTTTACCATAGTAAATCCCAAGTGCCAGGACTACTACTACTACTACTACTACTACCACCACCACTGTTGACTTTTTTCATATTTCCTTTCATTGTAGGTAAGCCACAGAAAATTCAATTAAAATCAGTAGGGATACAGCTGACATAGGACAAAAGTATTTGAGTCCTTGGGCCCCACATGTTGCCTCTCATCCAGGCACTGCAGTCTTCTGGTTCTTTGTGTTTCTCTGTTCTATAATTTACTCTCTTCATCCCATGTCTACTCACAAATATTCTTCAAACAAAATAAGCACTTAGTATATTACAAATACTTTTCCATTGTGCCGTCCTGAAACTACACTCAGGTCAGCATGCTTGGATGTGTGTTCTCCAACCCTTTAGTGTAACAGACTTACAATCAGTCCTTTGTTTTAATTCCGTAGGTACTTAATCACACATTCATTATATATGAATTTTTTCTGACTTAACTCTCAGAGGACAACCTTGTAACCTTATTTCCAAGTTTTTTGGAGATGGGATACCTCACTGTCACCTCAGTTGCTGCCAAGATTAATCATTTCTAAATGTTGTAGAAACTTTGCAATATATGTGAATGTCATTCTCTAAAATGAAAATTTTAAGGCCCAGAGTATAAACCAGAAGAAACTGAATTTGTGCCTTCTGTACCAACCCACGACCCTAATATGTATGCGCTGAATAGAATTTTTTCTAATTTTTTTCTATAGGCATTATATCTGATAGCCACTAATGGAACCCCAGAGCTCCAGAATCCTGAGAGACTGTCGGCTGTATTCCGTGACTTTTTAAATCGCTGTCTTGAGATGGATGTGGATAGGCGAGGATCTGCCAAGGAGCTTTTGCAGGTGAACATAAAATAGGACAATTACAAAGAGAGTCATTATATTGAGGTTTTCCATCTCAGTGTGTGACAGTAAGAGAGTTCTGTCAAGACATGTCTACTTAGAGTTAGGCTATTATCATTTGATTTTAGACCACAGGCACATAACTGTAGGTATACATCTAATACATGATGATTAACATGTTGCCTTCCTTCTGAGAAGTTGGCAGTTTAATCTATAAATCTCTTTTGTTCTTCCTGGAGTCTTATTTTGCAAGGGAAAAAAAAAAAACAATGTGACCCTCTGGTGTTGCTGTTTTGTTCTAAACTTTACTTGTGCCCCTGGATGTTGTATACAGGTGCTCTTGGCCGGAGGTAATTCTCTACATAACTATGCAATTATTTCCATGGCATTTGCTACTCTAATGCTTTACTGGTCAAAGCCCCTTTGCTTGTGATGCCAATTGGCAGGCACCTGCTTGCCTGGGTGAGTACCATCCAGTGGTGAGTGCCTCTGTAACCATTTGTCCTTTTCATGACTCTCAGGGATTAATATATATATGTTGACAAGTAGTACTTACTATGTACCAAATTCTTTACATAAGTTTATCATTTAATTCTTACAACTCTATAGGATAGATGTTACTATCCCATTTATCAGATGTGGAAATTGAGGCTCACACAGTTCTTGAATGGCAGAACTGGGATTTGAGCCCTGGATTATCTGACTTTTTACTACATATCACACACAAACAAATTTAGACTAAAAGATGCACTTATGTGATAAAGCAGCACGTGACCAGGATTACATTCATAGCTTCACTGCTGGGGACTGTTCATTGGGGACATGTATCAAGACCTATAACATCTAAGAAAAATTACTGCTTGTTTTCTCTGTGACTTTGAACACATAAGCCCATTAAGCAAAAGGTGCAACATTTGATTATACAGTATGTTAACCACAGATTCAGTTTGTTTTAGCCTGCCATCCTCAAAGAAATAAAAATCTGTTCCAATTGCTTCTAAACTCTCTCCCGAGACAGTGCCACACCCCCGACCCCAACTCAGATCATACCTGGAATAAACCTATTTGGAAGAACAGAAGAGACTACACTTTCACTTTTTTGCTACCTGTGAACATCTCACACATTGTCATAAGGCCCTAAAATGTCAAATCTGGAATGGCCCTTTGTTAATCCAGCCTCAAGTTACAGATGAAAAACCTGAAATTCTCGGTGTTACACTTCCACACCTTTTACCCCTCCCACCACCCCATGTATGAGTTATGTGTGCTTCCAAGGATGACTTACTGAAAATACATGTTCTTTTCATGTAGCTATACAGCAAAATAGGTCATTGAATCAATATCTAGACAATTCATTCCTCAACAATACTTTTATATGAATCACTCAGGTAACTGATGCAAGGCTATATTTTAAGTCCAAATTGAATAGTTTGTTTATTGCATCTTTTCATTCCATACATGTAAGCAATAACCTGCATATCTCCTTAAGTCCATGTAAGTCTCTCTCTGACGCTAGCCTGTTGTTACCATTTTAGAGGTTAGAAAGGAGAGAGAGATGCATGGCATTCATGCCACTAGAAGACTGGAGAAATGACACAGGTCTTGAATATTTGTGTGTCTTTCTTTTGACCTAAGTCAATTCTCTGTCCATCTATTGGTAGTTTTTGAGCAACTTCAGTTAACAAAGCATAAGTGCCCTGGGTAATCCAAACCTGTTTAAGGCATGATTCCTACTCTTAAAAAGTTTCCTATCTTTTGAGGTACATTAAAGTATAGTGCAAGGTTGTTTAGAGACGCTTTCAAACCAAGTGGCTGTTCAAATAGTAATTGACATGGTTGTTTAGAGAAGTATCTCTATAGGCTAGGGTGATCAGAAAATATCTGTAAACAGTGAAGAGGTCTGCTCAGCCTTGAAAGATCAGTTTTACATAGGTTGAAGAAAAGAGGGAAGGGATTTCAGGTGTAAGTGTTATGGTATAATCAAAAGTACATAAGCAGTGTTTAAGGGAAAAGAACATAGAAAGTATAGCTGAAGTAGAGTTCAAGTAAAGAAGCTACAGTAGATAATACTGTGGAAGGCCTTGAACTTTAGGCTAAGGAGTTGGGACTGGAGGCACTGGGAAAATGTTGAATATCTCTGAGGAACAAACATGATAAAAGCTTTATTTAGGAATATTAATCTGGTAGCATGCAGTAAGAATTAACAATAGGAAAATATGGAGGCAGGAAGACCAAAGAGGAGTTATTATAGTTTGGGATTAAGTTGTTTGGGCCTAAACTAGGAAAAGCAAGAGGAAAATATAAGAGATATTGAGAAGAAATTACTTGGTAGCTGATTGCATTTAGAACATAAGAAAGAGGAAGACAAAAGTAACTTTAGGGCATCAAATCAATGGTAGCATTCAGTAAAAGGACAAGTGATGGAAGATAATCCAATGGCTAACATTTCTTGGCCCTACAAGGGATTGTCACCTCATGTAACCATTTTAATAAACAGAGGGGTGAGAATTAAACGTAAGTGCTCTGACTTCAAAGCCCCTGTAGCTTACGTTACACAAGAGTACTCTGTTTGGGAGACTTTAACACAACTTTTTAAATGTTGAACTTAAGGTGACAGAAGAAGATTCCACAGAAAATATCCAGTGGACAATTGGAGATCAAGGACTAGAACTCAGGAAAGAGATCAGGTCATACACTATGGACTTGGGAGTCATCCCCATAAAGCTGATGATAGGTTGAAACCATGAAAGGAAATGAGATCTGTGAAAAATAAATAAATTAGATAAAGCAGATGATGAGAGCCAAGTTCTTATATGTTGTTAGAAGAAGGAAGTGAAACCAGAGAAGAAGATGGAGAGGGAATCGACAGTACTCGTGGGTGTGAAAGAGACCCAAGATGGTAGGATGTCACAGACTCCCTCAAAATAAAACATTTAAAAGAAGGAAGAGAGATTTGCTTGTATTAAGGACTGCAGAGGGACTAAAAGACAAATGACGGAGGCACAGCTACTGGGTTTATCAGGAAGCCATTGATTTGTTGATAAAGAGTTTTAGTGGTCAACTGAAGACACTTTTTCAAGCACGAGGGCTGCTCCGGATAAATCCATCAGTTTAAGAAAATCAGAAAGTCAGACCATTGTAAACACAGTGCTGTGCCAGTCAGCTTTCAGAGTATTTCATGACTGTGAAGGAAGGACAAAAACATCTGAAGAACAAAAGTTGGCACCATTTTAAATTAAATGTTGTTTAATTGGGTGTTCAAAATATAGTTTAATAAAAAAGGGCTGCTTGAAAATGTAAAGTAATATACTTGTTGGAGAAAAGAATTCCAGTAATTTCTCTTTTTTTCCTTCCTTTTGCAGCATCCATTTTTAAAATTAGCCAAGCCTCTCTCCAGCCTGACTCCTCTGATTATCGCTGCAAAGGAAGCGATTAAGAACAGCAGCCGCTAGGACTGCAAGCCTTACCCTTCACCATCTCCCTCATGAGTAAGACTGAAATAAAACTCTGCTGCAGGAAAGATGGAAGAAAAGACAGTCAAGTGGGGTGGGGGTTCTTTAACTTTCAAATAAATAGAAACTTCTTATAAGCCTTTTTCCTACTCCCTCAGATTATGTAATTTATTTGTAAGCCTGAATCGCAGCCCAAACAGGGCAGCAATGTTGAAGTGACCATAAAGTGGTCACTTCCACCGTGAAGCGAAAGAGCCAGTAGTGAATCCCCTCATTTTGTGCATTCACTTTGAAGAAAAAGGTTTCTCAAAGATGCACACTTCCTCTTCATAGTGTTGTGTTTGTTTTTAAGTTAGAGAATAGTCCCTCTTGCATTCGAACCTCCTTCAAAACTCCTTACCCAATGTGATGTTTTTCACTTGCATTGTCATTAGATGTCCAGAAAAAAAATGTCAAAATGTTTTTTTAAAAAAGAAAGAAAAAAAGCAAAAAAAAAAAAAAAAAAAAAACCAAAAACACACAAACAAACAAAAAAAAAAAACAGAGCAAGTACTGTGTGAACATGTGGAAGTCCATGCCCTAATAGAGTTGCAATTTTTTATTCTTCTTCTATAGTGGTGGCTTGGTTTGTGTACCTATTTTTCTGCATTTATATTGGAAAAAGTTTCTTTTAAGACATTTTCCAAAAGCAGAGAGGAATATGTGTGTTCAGGAAGGGCTTTTTAAAATTATATGTCTAAATGAAGCTCAAATGGTGAAGTCCTGTCACATTTTTACAATGATGCTTAAGAGGGAGTTGACTTATCATTTATGTAAACCAGTTTGTTGATCTTCGTGATACCTGAAAGAGGATACACTGAAACTGTGGCATCCTGCTGGGTGAGGAAATCCTGATAGGAGAAACCATATTTAAACAAAAATGGGACTTTCTCTGAGAGCCAAAAGGAAAACAAGATACATGTAGAATACTGAAATCCTTGTTGGACATTGAGTAGACAAAGGTGAAGATACCTAATTTAATCCTCTCTTGTACTTGTGAAATATATGCACTGTAAAATAGGCACATCCGGAGGAAATCCATCTACCATCATTTCCTTATAAAAATTACCTATTTTGACAATTTATAACATTTACAATTTTTTGTAAACATCTAGAGAACAGATAGTAAACATCCAACTCTAAGAAATGGAATCTCAGTGACAGCTACATCGCAACCAACGTTTGGCTCTAAGTGCTTATTCCCATTTTCCCTGTATATCACCAATTTCTGTTTTGGAATATTGTGTGTTCATACTTAGTTCCTTGGGCTTTTCAATATCTAAAGCGTGTTCATAAACATCTTGAAATTCTCTCCAATGAAAATAATGTTGGCTTGTAATCATACCCCAAAAAATGTTAGTCCAACTGAATTCCTTTTGTGGCTTGGGAAAAATATCAAAATTTGACTATTAGTTCACCATGTTTCTATTTGTTAAAAATTCAACAGTTGGCACTTCCTGAATCTTCTGAGAGTAGAACAATATCTGGAGTGTGTCTGCATAGAAAAGGATGTGCTTCTCTTTTGAGTGTATTGTCAGTTTTATAAATTCTGGAAAGTTGTTTCTCTAAGCCTTTGAAAAGTTAACAATTTGTGCTGTAGAAGGCTTCTTGATTTGTAGTATATGAAGAATCTGAATAGGACTTAACTATGTTCAGGAAGAGGGGGAAAGAGATCAATGACATAGGCCTCTCTCCTTCTCTGCCGATGTACATCCATCTATCTAAACATCCATCCATCCATTTATTAAAATAAAGACACTTTTTTAGAGTTTCAGATAACCATACAGTGCACATGTTTTTGTTTAGGAGACAACACCTCTGGTGTATTTCCTATTTTCCTATTGTTTTATTTGACTATAAAATGTGGGAGGGGCTTAGCACCCCCCCCCCAAAAACTGTTTATAGTGGGATAAAACAATGAATGCAAAAAGAAAAGCAGATGATATTAACTTGAAGCATACTGTGTTATACTTTGCAAAAAGGTGTCTGGGCCTAAAATTTTTAATGCCACACTGCTCTAGTGAGAGAGAGACGTCTAATTTTTATCTCATTTAGAATCAAGTATTGATATTTAAATTTTTCACTCTTAGTGCCAGGGACTTCAATGAAATACCTGGGATGCAAATAAATTTCAGTACATTGCTGACTATGCCCTGCCAGTGGAAAGAGCCAAAAACCTGGTTGGGTAGCCTTGTTTATTAATTAGCATCCCTTATATGTTAAAAAGGCCTTTTTTTGGTTATTTTGGAGGCCCTAGAGGAGTGAGTGATCCTTCAGATCACTGTAAGCAGAGAAATGGCTGCTCTTTTATGCATTCAGTTCAGCACATAAACAACGAGGAGCCAGGTACTTCTTTACCATCACTTTGTACCAAGATTTGATAATAATATATCACAATAAGTGTTATTCTTACAAATTTATACCCATGTAAATTTTTAAATGAGAACAGCTTTTAAAGTCCCTTCCCTGTGTTGGAGAGTTATGTATATTTCTAACAAGTATTAGAGAGAAGTTATTTCTCGTGCCAAAATGATGCTGAAGGATTCACATTTGGTACAATTGAACAACTTGGACTTCAGATGGTTAATAGTTTATTCCCTTTCCCTGTTTTTTTTTTTTTAAGTGCATCTTGACACAGGTGAGTCTATCCAGATCTTTAATATTGCTAGTGTGCTCTGAGATAATGAGGGCACATCATCGAATGTTGATTCCAAAATGTCCTGAGATAAGAATAGGGCAGTGGGAAAGTCAGGGAAGGGTGAGAAGCACAGTAGAGATTATTTATTTAACAAAAGAAAAGAACATTAATGTTGTAGCAAGGATCCGGTGCGTTGTCATAATCCCATGAAGATTTTTGGATGACACAATCCCCTCAAGTCAGTCACCATGTTGGGTAATGACTTGGTTCTTGCTGATCTCGTTTATGTGTCATTGTAAATATTTGTGCATCCATGTTCCATTTTGGCTACTGGATGGCCAAGTCATGTAAGAAGATTTAACTCAAGTATTTATTCTTTAATTGTGTTATTCAGATTTCTTTTGGGCTTGTGAATTGCACCCAATGTTTGAGTTTAACCACCTGATCCTCACATCTATCCCTCCCCTGTGAAGCACATTCCATTGCTAAAAGAAAAAGAAATATTAAATTGCTTCCTGTTGTCTGTATAACTGTTTTGATAGTTTGAGATGTTTGTCTATAAAGGATATTTCTCAGCTCAAAGATCGTGTAAATAATTATATTCCTTTGCTCAATGGGTTGTTTATATCTAATGAGGCTGCCAGTTCTCAGAGAGATTCTACAAAATCACTTTTAAATAACATAAACAGGGATTACAGCTTTGTAAAAATAAGTGTGCATATGGACAAAGACTGGGAACACCAATAATTGAAATCAGTTGTGTTAGGGTGGTGGGATTATGTGATTTTTTTTTCTTTTGAAATTTTTTTTTGATGTTATAATATTGTTTTATAATAAATACACATCAGAAAGGAAACTATAGAAACATAGAAAAGACGCCAGAAGCATATGCATTCTGGCCAGAGCCCAGAGCATGCAGGGCACAGATATTTGCTAGTTAAAATTATTCCATAGGCTTTCTACTTGCCTGGGTGCTGAGGTTGGCACACGCTCGGGTATGGCACGTGCTTTCTTAGGAGACTATTATCTATAAGTTAAAGCTAGGGAGATGTCAATATTAGAACTCCAAATGCATTCTTCTGCTTCAAAACAGGCTGCCCTCTGCTTTGATATGGCATGCCGGGTCTGTTTTGTGGTTACTTTAGATTGGAGGGTTGATAATTTGATTAGCCCCCTTGATAACATCTGTTACGGTATCACCTTTCTGGATTGTTTTAGCAGATTTTCAGGTTGAATTTTAGAAGAACCGAAGGATAAAATCCCCAACTCCACCACTTCCCTGTCCAACAGGATATTACTGTGTATCATTCAGGTACGATTCTTCTTTTAATGACCAATAGGCAAGTCCCACTAATTTCTATAAAAGTTATGACTTGCGATTAAAAGCTGACTCTGAAATCATTAAGACAGATATTTAGGACTGTCTCTGCTTCTCGGTATTCAGTTACAGTCCCATTAATTTTGGCTTGAGATGGTCTTCATGTGCTTTTGTTCTGTCTAATTATAGGTTTTGTATGCGGTAGTTGTGATTTTTAAAAAGCAATGGAGACGGTCTAACTAAAAAAGAGGAATCTCCTCCTAAATCACCAAAGAACTTTTAGGTGAGGGTTTTAATAATGAGATAGTAGCTTCAGATATGTTACTTAGTTTCATCAAAAGTAGACTCTATACCTGGAGAACTTACAGGCTTTTCATTGGCCATTCTCAATGTAAAAATACTTACGGGAGTCTTAACTCTGCCAATCCCGGTTGAATCTCATGGTCTTTTTCTGAACTACTTACAGTTAATAATCAGTTAAACAAAGGCATGGTCAGTGATGCAAGCATCTCCCAGTCTCTGAGCTCTGAGCAAGAACCTGGAAATTCAGTATTTGTAAACTGACAGTCTAGAGGGCCTGGGATTTTGAGTGAACGTAACACACAATTCTGAACATATATTGCATGTGGACTGGGAAGGAAATAAATGAGACCTTGAAAATAATGGAAATATTTTTCCTAGGAAAGAATTTTCATCAAAGGTTTGTTTCTGATATAATATTTCTGTTGATTAGCTTTTATTTTTGTTTTTTATTTTTATTTTTTGCTCCTTTTCTTGATCCATACTCCTTTAGTGGCCAAATGAATAAAACCCAACTTACACTGGAAAATGTCTGTTTAATATTAAACAATACCTAACTGAATCTGCAGATGCGGGAACTGAGATTTCACCTCCACGGTGCACACTTCTGTGTACAAATATACTATACAGCTTGTAGCATTTACTGCCACTTAATTTGGTTGAACTTGCAAGATAAACTTATCAAAGTTGGTTAGTACCATCGCCTTAGTACCTGCCATCAGGTGAATGCTATCCCACAATACCAGCAGTAAGGCAGGCACCATGATCATCTCACATAGTTCCTAAGAGGAAATCAGCAATTATTGAGAATGAGTCCAGTATAGTAGAAGAAATACTAGCCTAGGAGGAAGGAGGCCTGGATTCTAATATGGACTTTATTACTAACTTGCTGTATGACCTTGGGCAAGTCACTTAACCTTTCCATGACGGTGTCCTCATCTATAAAATAAGAGCATTGAGTTAGATTATCTTTAAGATCTTTCCAAAAGCTCTAATGTTTTGTGACATTATAGGTTGCTTTGCAAATTCAACCTACTGTAGTGATGGCAAATATCACATGCTTAAGCCTGAGTCTCTTATGTTGCAGCTAAACAGTAGAACTATGTAAGATGAAAAAACTCAAGTAAATGAAGTTAGTAATACTAGGTTATGTTGATTAGACTTGTGGCAGCCTTCCAATTCACTCACAGTTGTTCTGTTTTTGTTTTAATGTCCATTTTCGGTTGAGTGTTCCCAGTTTTCATTTTCCATACACTTGTATGTAAAGTCTGGTTTTCGTTAAGCTGTGGCCAGTATTTGCTACTAGAACAGAAATACATTGTCACACTTGCTAGAATAGAACTGTACCTGGGCCTCTCCTATGAAGCAGTGCTGGGCTTTACATAGTTTAATTCACAAATGACACAATATGGCAGAGCCCATGCATTTTAATGGCTGAGACTACTAAGAGTGAACCTAAGTACTTGGAAATTACAAAGAGAGACATGAGCATGGACAAGTAATTACATGCTATAAGCATTAAAGAGTGTTGACAAATTAACTTGTTGGGAATCAAAGATTGTATTTCTGATGACAACTCCCACAGTGATTGACCATTTATATGAGTACGCTGCTGGAAAGAGAATAAACTGGAGGTTATCTAGTGGATGGTTCCAATGCCCTGCCTACAGCAGAGTGCCAACCAGCCCTGAGTACAAAATTCAAGTTCTATGTATGTGCTTGTGTGTGGTGTGATTTATGGACCCGCATATACTGTATTCATTAGTGATGATAAGATCTTTCACAGAATCCTATAACTATTAATGGGTTGAGTTTTAAATCTCAGTACATCAGCCAGGAGTAGCCAGATCACAGTGGTACTGATGTCTACTGGGATTATACTCATAATATCCAGATAAAACAAGTTGAGGAGGATCTACATTTTCATTGTTTATCAAAATTGTATCTCATTTGGCTGTGCATTACTTTTGTCAGAATGTGTTATCTGTAAGCCATGTGTAGTGAAATTCTTCTGTAACTTTGAATTAAAGGTATTTATGGTCTTTTTGTTTGTTTGATTTTTTTTTAAAGTAAGTTATTTCTTTCGTAGACCTGCTGATGGTGTGGTTCCATCCTTCTGACCTCAGCATCTAATCGTTTTAAGAATTTTTGTTTCCAATATTGTTATTTTAAATTGTGGTTGAAGCAATAGAAAATTGAAATATGGATTGTGCATGACTGTGTCTTGAGTGTAAAAATATTGCAGTTTGAAACTTGGACCTAAAGTATTGCAAATAAAAATGACAAACATCAATGAGCTAGTGCTTCTCTCTTCTGTCACCTTTCCCACTCACCCCCTTGGCATTGACCATTTTACCTACTTCATAGATAGGAAGGTAGCACTGTTTTACAGGTGTGGAGGCAGTGAAATGCCCAGCCTTGTGAGCAGTACAGGAAATTCCCTGCAGATTCTGCCATTAAATCACTCAGACCCAGAATGTCCATCTAATTTTTACACGGAATAGCTCAGAGAGGCGAATATGTATACTCAGTGCAGGGCAAAAGCCTGGTGGATCCCAAAGGTAGATGAAGAAAAACTGCTCAAAGAAATCACATGTGATAAATAATTTGTTTGTGATCCTCTTTCTGCTTGGAAAATTCTGAACATGTAAAGCCGTCTGCATAAGTTTAGTCTTATCTGCTATCTGATAGTAATGTGCAGAGGTCAAAGGAAGGATTAGAAACCAACAATACTGAGAACCGTCATTCACATTTTAAAAATATTTTTAAATATGTATCTAGTTTCTGCTATATGCCAGACACTGGACATTTCTACTAAATATAACTTTTCTTTTAAAAATCACTCTTAAATGTGACTAAATGACAGTCAAGCTCATTGAAAATTGGTAGATGCACCTGTCGGAGTCAGGTTTGTCAGAGACTCTTTTGAGTCCTCAAGATATAAAAGCCCAGAGATTTGGCAAACTGGAGGTTTATTGTACCAGTATTACTTATAGAGTGGGTATAGTGCTCCTTCTGGAGTTATGTGTATAACATGTTATACCCTTGTGTAAGTAGATACACACTGCTAATATATTCCCTACAAATGGACTGTATATTTTACCAAATGTTATTTGGTTGTTTTCTAGTTCACTGTATTACATGCTTTATGTATTACATAAAGCTCACGGTATTGCATGCTTTCTGTAATTACATGTATTACATGAACTACAAGCTTTATTTTTCATGAATCTCTTTATGTTGAAATCCAAAGAGACATTTTCTCCAAATATGAGTGGAAAAGTAAATGAGAATGCCAGTAGCTAGGCTTTGCCAAGTTCTCTACTGCCCATGTGCACAAATTACTGCATTGCCTTTTCCACTGTTAGTCTCATATCCTTCCAACCTTCCTTGACATATTTTCTCCAACTATTTTTCTATCCTTATTAAATGAAGTAGAAACACCATTTATGTATTTAAAAATTACCAATATTTTCTGTCAAAAAAAAAAACCACTAAAAAGGCAATTACCTTTGCCACAATGACTTGGAGGAATAGGGCCCAAACAATGATAAATGTATTATTCAACAGCTCAGCCCCTGATCGCAATTTACTTGAACTCTATCCTCATCCAAATCCCTTACCTCCTACTGAGGTGGGGAGGGGCTAATCTTAAGTGTCCCACAAAGGATGGTTCTCCACATCCCATGAGGCCTTGGCCCCCAGGCATTTGGGCAGCATTTGCTGGCTTTCCACACACCTGTGTCAATCACAACTGCTACCCTCGCCCTCTGCTAATCCTGTACCAGTGCCAATATCCAATTATTCCTGTGCTTGCCACTCTACTTACCTGTATCTGCAGTATCCACACCAGTCCCTGGTGCTAACAGAACACTGGGTAGGGCACTGGGGTGACTCACCCACTTAGCCGTTTGATAGCAGATTACTTTTTACTTGTTTTCCACACCTGACAGCAGGAACGCCTCCCATGGAATCAAACCATTTCACTACATCTTTGAACGTGTTTTGGTGGTTCTTTTTCAGTTCTTGGCACCTCAGTGAACCATGAAACAAATTTGGTCTTGGGTTTTCCTCTCTTCCTTCATTGTCAGTTCAACCTTTTCATAGTCCAAGCCCACCACCTTCCGTAGAGGTTAGTGTGCAACTTTTGCTATTGTCATTGCTTTATACACACTCAGTGTTCTCCCAAGCAGCCAACTTTGAAGTAAAAGGGAAATTGGCAGTTTGGTCCCATTATACATGTACTTTAACGTTTTACATAGAGTACCCTCTTCCTATTTACTAGAGATATGCATTCCCATAAATAAGAAACAAGACTATTACCATTGAAAAGAAACTGGTAAAAGGTGCACAGGATCCCTTAGTTCTTACAGCTACATGTGATATCTACAATTACCTCAACAAAATTCTCAATAAGAAAGGCAACGGACTGGTGTCATGGCATCTTTTTTCGTGACAGTTCAGATGTCATGGTAATGAGATAAGATGGATATCATGCCCCACCCCACTTTCACCACCAACATCAATTACCTTGGTATCAAGAAGTTCCTCACTAAATAAATTCCAGCTGCCACCAGTCCCACCCACCCTAAGTAGTAGGACTTCCTGTTTTCTTTTCAGCCACTTTTGAGGCTTCGCCAGGGGAAACAGGGAAATAAAACATCTTTGCTTATGCATTCTTCCCTGTGGGCATGGATTGATTGGCTTCTCAGCCAATGATGTTGCAGAAGAATGAAATTCATACTGAGAAACAACTTATAATTTACAACATATAAAACTGATTTGCTTTGCTTTAAAAGAAAGGCAGCCTGGGCAACATAGAAAAACCTCGTCTCTACAAAAACATCCAAAAATTAGCCAGGCTTGGTGGCACAAGCCTGTACTTCCAGCTACTCGGGATGCTGTGGTGGAAGGATCGCCTGAGCCCAGAAGTCGAGGTTGCCGTGAGCCATGATCATTGTGATCATGCCACTGCACTCCAGCCTGGACGATAGAGTGAGACCCCGACTCAAAAAAAAAAGGGCTATGCCATGTTCTAATAATGTTATACTACAAAGTAAGATTCTTGGCATTGTGTTCTAAAACCCTGCAGTAGGCCCTACCATATTTTCCATATTTTCTTTCTAAACTCTCTTGAACAGAAATTAGCAGCAGAGTTAAAATTCCTTTCAGATTTAAATATACGTAGCTCATAAAATTCAGATTTTTAAAAATTCTTTAAATAAGATAGTTACTCCTCTAGCATTTAAGTAGAGAGCAGGGATTACTGGACTATTCCTGCTAAGGAAGATCTTAATCCTTGGTGTTAATAGTCCATTACCACCTTCAGCAATGATTTTTGTTTTGATTTTGAATGCATTGCATTTAGTAAGCTGTTTTTCACCTGAAACAAAAGTTCATATGTCATAATTTTCTTTCAGAGTATTTCTATTATAAGACCTGACTGTGGGAAAGACAGTAATTGTCCCAGTTTATAACTTAGATTCTTCTAACTCCTTTGAAAAAACACTATCTGAATTCCATATATTATCATCAATCTCACCAATACCAACACATCTAACCTCAAAATGATATAAATACCTCATTGTGTGCAGGGCTATATTACCAAATGCCAAACAATAACGGTTTTATTCCCCACATGGGGGGCAATACCAAAGGTATATGCAAGAAGCAGAATTCATTAATTTTTCAGTTCCATGCAAACTACGTCTCTCATGGCAGAGTTGCATGGATTCCCCTTGGACTGATCTGTTAACCAGTGACACAAGCGTGTGTATTAGTATCAGAGTAGCCTATAATACCAGGATAAGTATCCATAGTCCAGAATATTTTTCATTTTTTATTTTTTTGAGTTGGAGTCTCACTCTGTCACCCAGACTGGAGTGCAGTGGCCGCTCCCTGCCACTGCAGCCTCAACCTGCTGGGCTCCGGCGATCCTTCTGCCCCGGCCTTCCAAGTAGCTGGAAATACAGGCGTGCGCTACCACGCCTGGCCATTTTTAAAATTTATTGTAGAGATGAGGTCTCGCCAAGTTGTGCAGGCGGGTCTCGAGCCCACGGGCTCAGGCAATCCACTCACCTCAGCCTCCCAAAGCGCAGTATTAGAATATTTCTTTGCATTAGTACTCATGAGAGGAGCAAAGGCATCAATCCCAGGATCAATGAAACACTTTTTAGTTAGTTACATGGTAAACTCTGATCTTTTCTAACTCATTATCTGTGTAATTGTGTGCATTATTAACACCAGCCTCAGCCCCTCACTCAAATGGTATATCAACGGTAGCACCTTATAGGTTATTAAAGAAGCTAAAGCCTTGATTTCATTTGCACTAACATCTGTACTATAAAAGGTGCAGTGTTGGTTATGCTGGGCTTGTGCGCTCTCTATGACCTTCCAGGAGCCTTCTGTTCCTCTGATGGGAAAGGTGAGACTAAGTGCATAGTTGCTGGCTTGAGGATTTGTAAGGTGCCATGTATTCAGTTGAGTTCACCTCACTTTCTCAGATCTTCAGGTTTTCCATTAGCTTTTCTCCCACCCACCATCATGGCATCTCAGTTGAAGAAGTCCCCCTGCCCCACCCTGTAATGAATAATTTCTTTTTGTTTTGTTTTGTTTTCTTTTTTTTTAGAAAGCAGGATTTATTGAGAGGACGGAAAAGCTCCCACAGTGGGAGGGGACACGAAGGGATTGCCCTAATGAATAATTTAAAATCATGTTGTCCTTCATTATTGTCATAGTGCTGGCTACAGCTGAGGTAGTACCTGCTGCTACAGGAGCAAGGTCAAAATACAAGTTTGTCTATTTAGCCTCTAAGTAAGAATTAAAGGAATGACCTCTGTCTAGAGGGACACTTTCTTTGTTGGCCAACATATGGATGGTGACCCGGTGGTTTTCCTTTAATTTCCTGTTGGTTGGAGTATGCACTGTGGTTCACTCTGATAGGTTTACACCATTTTTCTCCCTGCCCATAAACAGAGTTCCTCCACAGAACTCAACACCCCTTCATACAGCTCCTATCATCATACCGTAACAATGTACTAGTGTTTGTTCCATTCAAGGTTGCAAAATGTCTTGGAAACCAACCTGTATATTTCTAGTAATTTCCACTTTAGACTAGCAGCACATTCTATAGCTTCCTAAATCTCCAAACCTCCCATTTCTTCCTCCATAAAGCAAGTCTCTGAGCATTGAGGTTTTCCACCAAAAATAAAATTATAAGGTAAAATCATCATTCCTGGTAGGGTGGTAGCCCAGTCCCAAAAATGTTCCATCCTATCTCTCCTCTGCTTCTTGTGTTCTTGCCTCAACTTGGCTGGATCACATGCTGTCAAGTCAATTGAATCTCTGAAATTATGGATCCCCCTTAGGCTAATATGAGGTTAGAGTTTAGATTTTTTTTTTTTTGAAACAAGGTCTCACTGTCACCCAAGCTGGAGTGCAATGGCATGATCCTGGTTCACTGCAGCCTTGACTTTCTAGGCTCAAGGGATCCTCCCCCCTCAGCCTCCCAGGTAGCTGGGACTACAGGCACGTGCCACCACACCTAGCTATTTTTTTCTATTTTTGTGGAGACAAGTTCTCACTATGTTGCCTAGGCTGGTCTCAAACTTCTGAACTCAAGTGATTCTCCCACCTCAGCCTCCCAAAGTGCTGGGATTATAGGCATGAACCACCACATCCGTCATGAGTTTAGTTTTCAGAACTACAACTGCATGAGTTTCCTCAATTTTAAAAAGAGTAAAAATACATTAGGAGTTGTGAAGAATAAAAAAGTTAGCACATTGAAATGTTTATAAGGATGCAGAGAAAAAGAAATGCTTCTACTGTGTTGATGAGAATGCAAACTAGTGCAACTTCTTTGGAAAACAGTGTGGGATTTCTGAAAGAACTAGAAATTGACCTTCCATGTGACCCAACAATCCCCTTACTGGGAATATACGAGGAACTCAAATCATTCTACACAAAAGATACCTGCACCCTCATGCTTATTGCAGCTCTATTCATAATAGCAAAAACATGGAACCAACCGTGCTGCCTGTCAAAAGTGGACTGGATTTAAAAATGTGGTACATATACACCATGGAATATCATGCAGCCATAAAGAAGGACAAACATATGGTCTATGTGGCAACTTGAATGAATTTGGAGTCTATCATACTCAGTGATCTATCACAGAAACAAAAAACAGAGTACCATATATTCTCACTCATAAACGGACCTTGAACAATTATCATAATACTATAAGAAAGGGATTGGCAATAGTGGGAAAGTGCCTGGGGGGGCACATCTCATCAACAAGGGTACCTGCATAACGAACATTTGTATACCTAACCCTGAATTGTATCCCACACCTTTAAAATAAAAAAAAGATGCTCATTTTGCCACATAGTAAATAATAAATGGTAGATATCATGATTATTAGCCCTAAAAAAAAAAATCCTGGCCAACTGGAACACTGCCAATAGTAGTCACTGCTCTGGATGAAATTTTCTTAATAATCTAAATGCAGAGTAGTGGTTCTTCCATAATACTATAGCCATTCTTAGAGACCTTCTGGGCCTGAGTAAGACAATCCTAGGTGGTTCCTAGTTGGTAAAATGTGCAGTGTCAGGATGCACCTCAATTGTCTCCATCTATATCCAAAGGCAAAAAAAGTATTTGCTCATTAACATCAGTATCTTGCTTGTGGGGATAGCATTCAGTAATGACCTCTGTATTGGCCAGGCCTTGTCTTGTGCAAAGCAAGTTCATGTCTCACGTTTGTATGTCAAGCTTTTTATCCATCTTAGGCAGAAATAACTAGTTAATTAATAGTTCTGAAGTCTCTTCCTCCCTTATATTGCCAAAACCATAAACTATTAGACAATATTCTTGGGGTAACAATTTAGCTATTGCTGTTTATTTTATAAGGAGGCATGATAGCATCCATATAAAACCTGGTTGATTCATAATTGAATTCTACAATTAAAATCAGGCAATTTTATTGTATTTATACTTCAAGGAAGGTGAAACTTAAAGGTAACAGTGTGTGTGTGTGTGTGTGCGTGTGTGTGTGTGTGTGTGATTGTATGTATGTATGTATAATTTGATCACTTCTTACCACCTTTGCTGCAACCAGTCTGATCCAAGTCATCTTCATCTCCACCTACGTTGTTAAAATAGCTTCCTAAACTGTTTTCTTGTTTCTACACTTGCACGCCTAACTATAGTCTCAGCACAGCAGTCGATGTAAATCAAAACTCTACAGTGGTTCTATATTTTTCTCAGAGTAAAGACAAAATCCTTCATATGACATCGTATAAGGCCCTCCACTATGTGTACCACTCTCTTGCCTTCTCATCTTATTCCCTTCTGTTCTCCCCTGCACTCATTCTGATGCAGGCACATTTGTTCTTTGCTGTTCCATAAATATTTTAGGCATGTGTTTGCCTCCATGCCTCTGTGGAAACTGTTCCTCTGATGGAACATTCTTTCAGATATCCACATCATCATCTCTCATTTTAAGTCTTTGTGCTTAAGGTTTTCCTTTTGCAATGTGACCTGCCCTGATCACTTTATTTAGATGTCACTTCCCTGACCAGAACTCCTGATCTGCATTCCCTGGTCCTTTTTCGCATAACATCTATCAACTTATTTTGTAGTTGAAATAATTTATTTATTTAAAAATGTTTATAAATAAATTCATCTATAAATAAAATACATGTATTTATTTATAAACATTTATTTATTTATTATGTCTATTGTCTCATTTCTGTCAGTGGAATGTAAGCTCTACCAGAGAAGGCATCTCTCCTTTTTAACTCCTGGAAGGCATCCCCAGGCACACAGTAGTCACTCAATAAACCCTAGTTGACTGAGTGACAGTTAATTGTCCCTTTCTTCTTGAAACTCTGTCGTCTTTTGGTTCTGTGACCAATCTCTCCTGATCATTCTCCTACCTTTGTGATCACCACTTCTCCAGTTCCATTTTCATATTCTTGCTTCTAGCCATCCCTTAAATGTGGATGTCCCTCAGGATTCTTTCATGGTCTATTTTGGTCACACTCATGTCTTTAGCTCCCACTTATATCATAACTCCCAAATTAATATCTCCAGCCCATATGTTTCCTCAAAGCTCTAGACACATTGTAAATTCATCTGTCTACTCAAAATCTCCACTAATGTGTGCCAAAGGTACTTGATATGCAAGTTATCTAAAACTGAATGTATTATCTTATATTCCTCATATCAGAGCCTTTCCTTATGTTCTTTCTGTTGTCACCACTCAAATCATAAAGCTAGGCATCATCCTCAAATTTCCCCTCATCTTATTTGCCCAGACTGTTTCCTCAGTTACAAAGTTCTCTTGATAGTTCCCATTATATATCTCTTAAACTATCCCTTGTTTTTTACCCTCACTACTACTGGGGAATATTGCAGTAATCCAGGAAAATAAATAATAATGAAGATCTAAAGGAACTAGTCTCTTAGCTTCCACTTTTGGCATTCTTCTAATTTACGTTGCTGGCCAGTGTTCTTTCTTAAAAAAAAAGAAAATCTGGCCAAGTCATGCCCCTTTTAAATGCCTTCCATGGACTATCTGGCACTATCACGATGGGTTTCTGGCTCTTCAGCGCATCCCTTCATGTGGATCCTCTGCTCAAGCACAAAAGCTTGTCTAATACTCTCTGAATGTAAAGCATGACCCCTGCTTATGGATCCATAAAAATATATGGGAACCATATATGGAGGTTACATAAAAAATTATTATCTCTAAGCCAGTAGAGTGTGAGCAAAGATGGTGAGGAACATTACCTGTAGTTCATGGCTGCAAATTTTTCCTATGTGATAATCTTGTAAAAAAGTATATAAGCCCAATGATATAATTAGTTCTCAGGCTGAGAACTCACAGAGAGATGAGGAGCAGGAGGAAGGGGAAGAGGAGGAGGAGGCATTTTTCTTACTGATCATCATACAGAAGAATCACACAGTACTCCTTATCCCATGGAGTTTAGATTTATACTTCCAGTTGTGGCAGGTCAAACTCCGTCCTGGAAAATAAGCTATCTTCTAAACTTGATGTTCAGGAAGCCATGGCCTTTGACCATCAACGCGAATAGGTTTGAGTTTTTTTTAGCATTTCTGGAAATAATCCTACAGTGGTCTAGATCCAGACACACAGATTTCTTTTATTTTACAGTAAAATGGGTTATTATATAATTGTCACTGAGAGCTTCACCCAATGGTTTACCTGGAGGGAAGGTTTACACTGAAATAAAAAGTATAGGTTCACCTTATCAGCAAGGGTACCTCCATAATGAACATTTATATACCTAACCCTGAATTGTACCCCACATATTTAAAATTAAAAAAAAAAATTTAAGTATGAGTTTTGTAGGTTTGGCTATAAGTCCAGCCCTGGTATAAAAGATAATACCCTTCTCTGGGCAGAGCTCCTCTGGAGAGGTGAACCGTGCCAGGGCCCAAGCCAGCTTGGATTAGCACTCTGGCATGGACTATGAACTTTCCTTTTGACCATCAACATCTGGAAGGAGCATCTGGGAACAACTCACCAGCCTAATAGGGTCCAAAGAAAGGAAATGAGACCCTTATGTTAGATCTGGGCAACAGGGTAAGGAAAGGGTTTAAACAGATGCTTTCATATTCTCAGTGGTTTCAAAACATGGGAACAGTGGGAGTATCAGTGGCTCTGGAGTTAGACCAATCTTGGTTCAAATCCTGTCTCTGTCCCCTGAAAGCCCTGTGAGTTCAATCCAATTCCTTAACCTGCACAGGTTTTCACTTCCTCATCTGTCAAACTGGAATAGTGAAAGTTTTTTTTAATAAAGATTGAGTGGAACTATGGCATGGGGAAATGTAAGGCACAGGGCTTGACAAAATATGTTTTCTTCATAAACAATAATTTTCCTGTTCCCTTACTCAGCCTCAGACTGTGTGATGAAAAGTGAGCCTTCAAAACCAAGAATCCCCAAGACCAGAGCTGTCTCTTTTTGGACTGATCCAGTTCTCACAGTAAGGTTTTTATTTCTGTCGCTAGGACCAACTAGAAACAACACAAGAGGGAGAAGGGACATTTGTTAAGAGGGAGGCCTTAAAAAAGGAGCTAGTAATCCATTTTATAAATAAATAATATATGTTTGAGTTTTATCTAAAATGTGATACATGTCCCATGTTCATTTTAATATGGATAATTTAAGTGTCATTTGATATTGTTAAGATGGCAATATTCTCCAAATTTAATCTACAGATTCAATACAATTGCTATCAAAACTATAGCTGACTTTTTCTTTTTTTTTAGAAATTGACAAAAAATGACAAGCTGACTCAGAAATAACAAAGAAAATATGTTGCAAAGAACAAAGTTGGAGGTCTCAAACTTCCAGATTCCAAAGTTTTCTACAGAGCTATAGTGATCAAAACAGCATGGTATTGGCATAAGAATAGACTTAGATCGATGAAATGTAATTGAGAGTCCAGAAATAAATCCACACATTTTTAGACCATTGGTTTTCTTTCTTTTTTTTTTTTTTTCTTGAGTTGGAGTCTCACTCTGTCACCCAGACTGGAGTGCCGTGGCCGCTCCCGGTCACTGCAGTCTTGCCCTGTTGGGCTCCGGCGATCCTTCCGCCTCAGCCTTCCAAGTAGCTGGAACTACAGGCGCGTGCTACCACGCCTGGCTAATTTTTTTGATTTATTGTAGAGATGAGGTCTTGCCAAGTTGCCCAGGCAGGTCTCGAACCCACGGGCTCAGGCAATTCACTCACCTCGGCCTCCCAAGCCATGGGATTACAGGCTGAGCCACCAAGCCTGGCCCAAGACCATTGGTTTTCAACAAGAGTGCCAAGACTATTCACTGGGGGAAAGAATAGTCTTTTCAACAAATGGTACTGAGACAAAACTATTTGTACATGGATATCCACATGCAATAATAATAATAAAATTGGATTTTTGCTTCACACCATATAAAAAAATTAGCTCAAAATAGATCAAAGACCTAAATGTGAAAGTGAAAACTACAAAACTCTTGAAAGAACACAAAGACATAAATCCTTGCAATATTGGTTTAAGCAATGGTTTCTTGGCTATCACAACAAAACCACAAGAAACAAAAGAAAAAAAATAGATAAATTGGACATCACCAAAATTAAAAATTTTTGTGCATCAAAGAACACCATCAAAAAATAAGAGGCAACCCAGAGAATGGGAGAAAATATTGGTAAATCACATATTTGTTAAATGACTTAGATTCACAATATATAAATAATATCTACAATGCAATAATAAAAGACAACCCATTTTTATTTATTTATTTACTTATTTACTTATTTATTTATTTATTTTTGAGTTGGAGTCTCACTCTGTCACCCAGACTGGAGTGCAGTGGCTGCTCCCGGCCACCACAGCTTCGACCTGCTGGGCTTCGGCGATCCTTCCGCCTCAGCCTTCCAAGTAGCTGGAACCACAGGCGCGCGCTACCACGCTACCACGCCCAGCTAATTTTTGATTTATTGAGAGATGAGGTCTCGCCAAGTTGGCCAGACGGGTCTCAAACTCGCAGGCTCAGGCAATCCACTCACCTCAGTCTCCTAAAGGCGCGGGATTACAGGCTGAGCCACCGAGCCCAGCAAGACAACCCATTTTTAAATGGGTGGAGTATCTAAATAGACATTTTTCTGAAGAAGATGTACACATTTCCAATAAGTGCATAAAAGATGCTCAGCATCATTAGCCATCAGGGAAATGCAAAACAAAAACACAATGATATCTATTCATTCTACATTACTGTAACTTTGTACTAGTTGACCAACATCTCAACATTTCCCTCATCTGGTAGCCACCATTCTACTCTCAGTTTCTATGTATTTGACTTTTTTAGATTCCATATATGAGTGAGATCATGCAGTAATTTTCCTTCTGTGTTCTCTTAGCATAATGAATAAATTTAGAATCCTAACGTGTAACATAATGACTATAGTTAGCAATACAATACTGTATTGTTTGCTGAAAATTTGCTGAGTAGATTTTATGTTCTCTTGCCGAAAAAGTAACTATGAGAGGAGATGAATATGTTAATCTTCTTAACTGTAGTAATCATTTCACCACATATGTGTAGATTAAAACATCATTTATACAATATCTTGTATAAAATACAATTTTTATTTTTATTTCCCCCAATTTTTATTTTTAAAACAAAAACACAATGATATATTGCTTCACATCCACTAAAATGGAAGAATAAAAAAGACAGATAATAACAAGTATTGGCAAGAATAGAGAATTTTGAGCCTTCATACACTGCAGATGGGAATACAAAATTGTGCAACTGCTTTGGAGAATAAGCTTCCAGTTGCTAAAACATTTAAATGGAGTTGCCATGCAATCTAGCAGTTCCACTCCTAGGTATAGACCCAAGAGAACAGAAAACACATGTCCAAGCAAAAACTTGTACACACATGTTCATATTATTATTCATAATAGCCAAAAGGTGGGAAAAAACCAAATTTCCATCAACTGGTGAGTCTATAAATAAAATGTGACATTATCCAGCAATGAAAACAAATGAAGTACTGATTTATGCTACAGAATGGATAAATGTTAAAAAATGTTATTCTAAACTGGGCTCGGTGACTCAACCTGTAATCCCAGCACTTTGGGAGGCCAAGGACAGTGGATTGCCTGAGCCCGCTGGTTTGAGACCAGCCCGGGCAACTTCATGAGACCTCGTCTCTACAATAAATCAAAAATTAGCCGAGTGTGCGCTTGTAGTTCCGGCTACTTGAAAGGCTGAGGCGGAAGGATCGCCGGAGCCCAGCAGGTCGAGGCTGCGGTGGCCGTGAGTGTGCCACTGTACTCCAACCTGGGCCACAGAGTGAGACTTCAACTCAAAAAAAAAAAAAGTTATTCTAAATGAAAGAAGCCAGACACAAGAAAATGATTCTATCTATAGGAAATATCTGAAATAGTCAAATCCATAAAGAGGAAAGTAGATTAGTGTTTTCCTAGGGTAGGGGAACAGGGGTTGTAAGGAAGTAGAAAGTGACTGTTAAAGGGTACAAGATTTCTTTTTGGAGGTGATGAAACTGTTCTGAAATTGATTGTGGTGTTGGTTATTCATATACTAAAAACCATTGAATTTTACCCTTTAAATTGGAAAATTATGTGGTATGTGGATTATATGGTATATAGATTATATTTCAATAAATCCATTTTAATAACAAAGATACATAGATACATGTTAATCATAGAAACATTAGAAAATTCAGAAAAGCAAAAGAACGAAAAAGAAACTCCATTCACATAAAAAAAAAAAAAAAAACAAAAACCCCGAAAACAACTGTCTATGTTTCCCAATTTTCTTCAGGACAAAGTAAAAAAAAATGTATCCTGAAATAATAAAACCCCTGATTTGTCCCGTTTACTTCTTCAACATCATTTTTCATCACTCTTGCATTGACACCATATGTTCCAACCATAACAAACTGTTTGTCTGCAAACATCCCAGGCTCTGTTGCAAGTTCGTACACTTGCACACATTATTTTCATTGCTTGTAACTGTTGGACTCTCCCTTCTTCATTTGGTTAATTGTTCTCATCCATCAGGATTCAGCTTAGATATCACTTCCTCCAGAAAGTTTTCCCTAACCCTTGGGACTACGCATAACTTCTTCGTGTCTAATATTTCCTTGTGCTTATTTCTATCAAATCATTCACTGTATCTATGTTTTTAAATTAGAATTTAAAAAAGTATGCCACCAAAAAATGAAAAATATATTGCACATAGCCTCAAAGATCTCTGGGACCATATCGAAAGGTCTAACGTTCATGTTATTTAAGTTTCAGAAGGAGGAAAAAAAAGATTGATGTAGAAAATAATTTTTTAATCACTAATTGCTGAAAAGTCACAAAAATGTATCAAGAGCATAAATTTACAGATTCAAAAAATCAGTGAACCCCAAACTGGATAAAATTAAAGAAAATCATTTCCAAACAGGTAAGAAAGCTTCTAAATGCCAAAGTTCAAGAAAAATCTTAAAAATACCTAGAGAAAAATGATACATAATATATATGGTAACAACAATTTGAAATACTGTGGGTTTCTCATCAGAAAAAAAAAAAACTGACAAACCAGAATCTTACATCCTGTGAAAATAGCCCCTCAGAAATGAAGGCAAAATAAAAGCAGTTGCACAATTTTACATTCCCATCTACAATGTACGAAGTGTGTGTTTTTCTTGATAAAAAACAAAGAAAATTCATTGACAGTTCTAAAATACCAAGAGAAGTTCTTCAGGGTGAAGATAAATGACCCCAAAGAGAATCTCAGAACATCAGAAATATGTAGAAAGATAAAGAGAAATAGTAAGTAGCTGAGTAAATATTTTAAAAACTATTTTAATCCTTAAGTTCTTTAAAATATGTATTACTGTTGAAAGCGCAAATTATAACTTTTCTGGTGGAGTTTTTTGAGATGAGGTCTTATTCTGTCATCCAGACTGGAGTGCAGTGGTGCAATCATAGCTAACTGCAACCTTGAACTCCTGGGCTCCAACAATTCTCCTGCCTCAGCCTCTACTAAATGCATGAGTCACAGTACCCGGTCAGGTGGAGTTTTGTTTTGTTTTTTGTTTGTTTGTTTGTTTTTGAGTTGGAGTCTCACTCTGTCGCCCAGACTGGAGTGCAGTGGCCGCTCCCGGTCACTGCAGCTTTAATTTTCTGGGCTCCAGCGATCCTTACGCTTCAGCCTTCCAAGCAGCCGGAACTACAGGCGCGTGCCACCACGCCCAGCTAATTTTTTAAAATTTTTATTTTAGAGATGAGGTCTCGTCAAGTTGCCCAGGCGAGTCTCGAACCTGCGGGCTCAGACAATTCACTCACCTCGGCCTCCCAAAGCGCGGGATTACAGGCTGCGCCACCAAGCCGGGCCCAGGTGGAGTTTTAAAAATGTGTTTAGGGATATATATTTAGATATAGATACATGCAATTTTTAAAAGATCAGTAGGAGAGTGTGAAGTAGTTATATGGCTTCACTTTTTAAAAAAATTATTCACAGTAAAAGTCAGTTGAATTTTGAAAAATGCTTGCAGTCTTGTAATGAACACAACAATCAAAATGCTAAACAGTTCCAAGATAATGGACATAATCATCACCCCTAGACGTTTTCTTGGGCCTCTTTTCATTCCTTTACTCCTTCTTCCTACTGTTTTCTGTCACTATAGAGTAGTTTGTATTTTCTTTCCTTTTCTTTTTTTTTTTGAGTTGGAGTCTCACTCTGTCACCCAGACTGGAGTGCAGTGGCCGCTCCCGGCCACCGCAGCCTCGACTTGCTGGGCTCCAGAGATCCTTCCGCCTCAGCCTTCCAAATAGTCGGAATTACAGGCACGCACTACCATGCCCGGCTGATTTTTTGATTTATTGTAGAGATGAGGTCTTGCCAAGTTGCCCAGGTGGGTCTCGAACCTGCGGGCTCAGGTAATCCACTCACCTCAGCCTCCCAAGGCGCGGGATTACAGGCTGAGCCACTGAGCCCGGCTTGTATTTTCTAGAATTTATATTAATGGAATCAAGCAGTATGCACTCTTTTTTGTTTGGCTTCTTTCACTCAGCATAATTATTTTGAGATTAAGTTATGGTTGTGTATATCAAAGTCTTGCTGGTAAGGGAGGAATCAGCAGTCGCAGGATACTGCCAGGGGAGGAAGGAAGTGCAGGGCATATAACAACACAAAGTGTACCTGATTCTAAACCGGGAGAAATGAGAACCAGTTGGAAGCCCAAACTTCACCTGCCCGTACATTACTTATGTACCCAATCTTGACTTGTACTCTACTTCTTTATAATAAAATAAAGTAAATAAATAAATAAAAATTTGAAAAAGTCATGCTGGTACATATTAGTGTATTGATTCATTTTGGAAAGACCAAGTCTACCTATACATTATATACATACTTGAAGTGTAAATTAGACGTAAACATTCTTTTTTTTTTTGAGTTGGAGTCTCACTCTGTTGCCCAGACTGGAGTGCAGTGGCCGCTCCCGGCCACCGCAGCCTCGACCTGCTGGGCTCTGGCGATCCTTCCGCCTCAGCCTTCCGAGTAGCTGGAACTACAGGCGCGCGCTACCGCGCCCAGCTGGTTTTTTTAAAATATTTTTTTGTAGAGACGAAGTCTCCGCCAAGTTGCCCAGGTGGGTCTCGAACCCGCGGGCTCAGGCAATCCTCTCGCCTCGGCCTCCCAAAGTGCTGGGATTACAGGCTGAGCCACTGAGCCCGGCTGAGGTAAACATTCTAAGATAAAGCATTTGGTATGCTATCATCATAGTTCTCTGTACATAATTATGAATACACAGTAATACAGATGTAGGTGAGATGTCAGCACTTTCTCAAGGACAGCATATCTTCAAGGAAAAGGCCCAGGTTTCATAGTCAAAGGGATATGATTATTCTGAATCCATCACTTACTGGCTGAGCAACCATAAGCAATTTATTTTGCCCCTCTGTTTCTTAACTTCCTTATCTTTGAAAAACAGGGATGATGACATACTTCATATGATTGTTATAAGCATTCAAATTAGATCACGTATGTAAAGCACTAAGCATGGAGTATGACACACAGCAGAAAATTAAAAATGTTAGTTTCTTTTCTACATTTTTTTATTTGGGGAAAAATTCTTATATTTTTATGCGGTAGCTTCTTTGAGCTTAATTGTAATATCATAGTGCCATCTGGTGACCATATGGAATGATTACATTATCTGCATGAGATACTCATTTCTAACAAAAGTCTACAATACGTAAATCTCTCGTGTGTTCCAGCAACAGAGAGTGAGTGCTGTACTTGAGAACTGTTCTGCTGAGCTACTCCCTTAGAAACCTCTTCCCTGGCTAGGCATCCTGTCATGTCAGGAGAAAAAATTGAGAAGAGCTTCCCCCCCAGACTACCCTAGAATGTGCAGATGGCATGTGCAAGCAAATTAGTGAAATCGTCACATCTCTTTGACTCTAAGAGAGATGCTGGGAGAAAGAAGTTGGTATTTTGTCTCATTGGGAGGCCTGCCCTTGAAAGGTCTGGCTACTGACTTCAAGAGTAATTCCAATCAAGAGGTTTTAAAATTGAGTAATTCCAAATAGCACCCAACTGTTCGTAAATATGAAATAAAAGAAGACCTCCCTCCATTCTCCCAACTACCCCACCACCCAGACAAATCAGAGTACAGCCAAGGTCCCTGAATCCAGCAGACTTGCACCTGGGCTCAGTTTTAGAGATGTACCCTCACCTCCCATTTACAGTGTCTCTGAAACAAGTCTCAACAGGTAGCCACTCTTGCCATCTTCCCAGTGTCATCAATTCAAGTCAAGACTGGTCAATTTATTGAATATGAACTTTATTGTGATTTGGTTTATGTAAGGCAGTGTGGTGAAGGCATCACAGAAGTTACACAGATTAGAAAACATGGTAGGAAATGAAAGAGCTAAAATAAACTACATTTTAAAAAAATGAATGCGTGCTGGACTAGGCTACATACTACAACTATGTTTCTTTTTCATCATTGCAGAAGCTTTGAGATACTGTTGAAGGTGAGGGTTTTGGGTGAAATTAGTGAAAGCTTCATGGAGGAGGTGGCATTTATGCTGGGCCTTGAAGGAGGGGTAGAATGTTGATAGATGAAGATGGAGGGAAGAACATTTCAAAATGACTGACTCTAGAGAAAATTCTGTAGAAGTACTGAAAAACAAGAGGGCAAACAAACACCCCCAGGGAATGAAGTTTCCCAATTGAGGGAAAAGCCTGAGGAGCCTGGGCTGGGGCCAAAGTCTCAAGCCCCTAGATGGGGTCTTCAGTACCAATGATATTAAGAGGCACAGGACAACGGGCTTGTTTGTAAACCTAGCAGCAGCAAGAGGTTTCACATTGCAGTCAGGGGCCCCAAACTGGCTGTCCTACACCTGGATGGATACCCTCATTTTCTTGATGTGTGGGATACTTACTCATCTTTCCTCTCGCCCACTGACTGCCTAAACGGTAGTTCGTGTGCGCCAACGTGCGCATGTGTGAGTGTAGGTGTGTGTGGATGGGTGGGGGACCGAGGCTTTGTCTCCCACTGCAGCTTCTTCCACTTCCCCCTCTTGTGGCACACAGCTGGCTTCCATTGAGCTGAAGTTCAGGCCCTTCTCACTGTCTAGGACTCACTGAACGCCAGCTCTTGAGTAAGCACCAAGGAAGCTTCCTCAACATGAAGGTGAAACTTACTATGGGGGGTGACTTGGGTTGGGGCAGCAATACACTTTCCGGAGGTGGTGATGGTAGTGATGGTGGTGGTTGGTGGTGGTGGCAGTGGTGGCAGTAAGGGTTGGGGACTTAAAGCCGGTTCTGGCAGCTGGCTGAAATGCTGATGGGAAGTCTGTAGTGTTCATTCAGGAGCTGGGATGTCAGGCTAGACCAGCTTGGCCTTGATCACCCCTCCTCCTTCCTCAATATGCCCTACTAGGGAGAGCTATTGAACAACTGAAAACATCAGACATGTGTAGGATGTCCAGGCTCTTACTATTGTTCTGCTTGAATCTCACCCCCGGAAGCCCCAGAGATATTTTCTTGGCAAACATGTGTGTGATTCCCAGATAGGACTGTCACCTCCCCCTGTTCAGCTGCTGGAGGTATATAGGTTATGTAGCTACTGATGCTACATGAATTGGGAGGTATGGGGAACTTATCAGAAGAAAGGAAATGTTAATTATTGTGAATTTCATTCTTTCTAAAAATTGTGAATCTTAGCTAAAACCTGGCACCTGACAGAAAATAAAAGGATGGAAAGGTCTGTCAGGATTCTCTAGGATTGAAGAGTTAGAGCTCAGTGAGATCATCGCTGGAAATAACCTTGAGACTGATGTGGCCTTGCTTGACTTTGGCAGTTGGACCACCCTTCTTACGCAGGTACAGAGACTTCAGATCACGGCAGTCACTGGGGTCAGCATCGAGAGTAACCTGCCCCAAGAACTGATCACAGAATTTTCGGCTGTTCCAGACCTGAAAAGACAAATCAAGGGAGTGAAGACAAGTAACCTTCTGTCAGATTGGCCTTTGCCTAGGGACATCTGGAACCTAATGCTGAGCTTGGAAAAATCTGTTTTAAAACGAAGAGACCATTTTGTCCTTTCCTGACAGCCCTTTGGCTGAGAAGAGGACAACTCAAAGAATATAGATGGAAAGTCGCAAATCAGAACTCAAGATTGTGCTTGACCTGTGGGATGGTTACTAAGGGCTGTGGATCAGATGTATTAAGTCAGCCGGACTTCAGTGGTTCTTCCTGACCTAGCAATGTAAGGTTCCTCCGAGCTGGCATATGCTTCCCTTCATGGGACTTTATAGTACATGTGCTAACATGCATACTAGTGAGCATGTAGGCTTTTGCTCATAATTAAATAAATGGAGAAAAGGAGATTTGGCATGGACATTAATAAGGAAGTCAGTGTCTATGCTTGGTGGGAGGTGTTTTTTAGTAGAAAGCAAACCAAAAAACAGGATACCTCTAATTCTGCATCCTAAACATACGTGAGGCACTTGGGATAATATAGTATCTGGTACCAAATATGGGCCATCCTGGGGACCCCTGTACACATTCTTACCTGTACTATAATAGGAATGTCAGTGGTCCTTCTGTAGAAAATGGCCTGGGTGTCAAAAATGGCATGAACTGTATTCTTCTGGACAGGAGAACGGACTTCCTCCTTTCCACATTTGATAACCAAATATGGGTTTACAGCTGAAACAAAGTAACGTGTTTTTAACACAGTGATTCAAGTTCCCTCTCTAAATAGGCAAGAAGTCACCTTGGTCAATTCTGGGATTTTCAACATAACACCTGAGTGCCAGAATGGCCTAGGACTCAACGTTTTTGTTTCCACTTTCATTTCCTTTTTCATATTTTATTTAATTTATTTATTTTTGATTGATTGTAGAGATGAAGTCTCGCCAAGTTGCCCAGGCGGGTCTCGAACCCGCGGGCTCAGGCAATCCACTCACCTCGGCCTCCCAAAGCGCGGGATTACAGGCTGAGCCACCGAGCCCGGCCTCCTTTTCCACATTTTATATAATAATATCAAAATGAATTTTATGTAAGCCTTGCCCAAAGAAGTTGACATCCTATTCTGTGCCATTGTTGCCATGCATCCTGACTTCTCTAGAATCATTTGTGACCATCTTTTCTAACGATATGTGCCATAAATGCAACTGAATTTTACGTTACCAGACATCCCTGCAATTCTTACTTTCATTGGCATACTTCTTCTCCAGGCCCTCAGCACTGTGAACAGTGAGCTGAGTAACAACCTTTGGGTAGCCACGAGCCAGATTCCAGCAGGACATCTTGGGCATGTCCAGAGTCAGTTCTCTAGAACATCAAAAAGAAGATATGTCATCCAATGATAAACACCCTTTGATGTGATTAACCTGTGAAAATAGACATCGTTGCTGAAAAGCATAAGATGCTGGGTGACAGGCGTGGCTTATATTTTGAGTGTTTTCCTTTCCCCTTGCTTTAAGGACCAGAAGATAAAGATCAGAGTATGCAGGGCCGGGTGAAAAGTTAGCTCTGGTGACTCAGCACTCAGAACATAATAGAAGAGCAGCGAAGAGTACCAGCTGCTTAAGAAAAGAGGGAGTCAGCCAGAGAACAGAAGAGAAAATCTAAGTTGAAGAGCTTGGACTATAAACCTATTCCCCTTAAATGGCAGCTCAGAGTTCTGAAGCTTAGATCTTCACTAGGACATTTCCCCCAACCTCACTTTCAGAAATATTTCTACCACTATGATTTCAGTTAGTTAAGTCTGATTTGAACAAGTTGTCCCTTGGAGTGTCTGCACAGGGGAGTTGAGTGAAGAGATTTAGGATCGGGGGCAAATAAGAAAACAGGAGTTTTTAAGGCTTGCCAAGGAAACTGAACCTGAGCTGGACAGGCACTTCAGAGAAGATTCTCAGGAGAAACTCGCTGGTGCGACCATGCTGGAACATGGTTGGGACAAGCACATAGTTGCCCTTCTTCAGGTATTTGCTCAGAAACACGGTGCGAGTGTCAATATAAGTGGAAGTCCCAGCACGCTCCTGGATATAGAGGTGGTGGAGGCGGAATTTGCGGTTCATCTCCACCTGAAAATAAGATAAAATAGTCCTTTCTGCTCAAATCATGGTTCTTGCATTGGAAGATCTCAAGTCTTCTATGTTCTTTATCATTGGGTTTTTTTTTTTCTTAATCCCCCTAACCCTAAACTATCCTAATTTTGACTCTTGTTTGCCTTCATTCTCTCTGCTCCAAATGTCCATTCTTACCTTGAAGAGCTCAAAGCCAATGATGTAATTGTCAGGTCTTCCCATGCGGCGATAAGTGCGCAGGTCCTTCTGCTGCAGTGACATGATGATTTTGTGCCCATCCTCAGGCACAGTGAAGATGTACTAAAGAAAAGAGGCCACCAAGGATCTGAGTTAGCACTCCCATTTAAATGGAGCCAGTTCAAATTTCAAGGAAGAAAGCTGTACATTGGGAAGCATAGATTTGAGTTATTTTCTGGTCTTTGCTATTGATCAGACAAAGAGGTCTTGGATAGTTCATTGACTCGCTAGATGTAGATCATCAACACTTGCTTCCCCCATGGCATGTGTTGAGGGACAACTTCATTCTTAGGCCTCTGATACCAAAGAAAGTATGCTTTGTTCTAGTAAGTTTCTGGTAAGTTATTGTTTTTAAAAAATTTATTATTATTATTATCCCTTTATATTTAAAGGTTGCATACAGAAAAATCCAGAATCCATAAAGACAGAAAGGATTCCTATTTGACTCAACCTGACACTGCAGCATTGCCCTGGTCTAGCCTCCTGTTGCCAGCCCAGACATGCAGCTTGTGGAAAGGCTGGATTCACTTCCTTGGAGAATTGATGTTTTGCTACCATCACTCCAGGGAAGCTACCTGCCTGTGCTAGAGACCTTCCAAACATCATCTGGAGTATCATAGCATTGTTAAGAGCTAAAACCAAAAGGCATCAGATTTTTCTCTCTGCCTCGCTCCCTTTAGAAGGAAACAGAAAACAACTGCTCCAGAGGCGGCAGAGGTGGAAGAATCACTTGAGCCCAGGAGTTCAAGGCTGTAGTGAGCTATGATTACACCACTGCTCTCCAGCCTGGATGGCACAGCGAGATCCCATCTCTAAAAAGAAGAAGAGGGAGAGGAAGAAGAAGAGGAGGAGAAGGAAAAGGAAGAGGAGAAAGAAATGGGAAACAGATGCAGAACCAAGGACCCAAGGGTCAATCCTGTGAGGCCATTTCCTCGGCTTGGTATATGTGCCTGATACCTGAAACATTTCCAGGGTTGTAAATGGGGATGAGTTGAGGTGGAGAGGTAATAGGAGACTTCTTTTCTTTTAGGACAATTAAGATGGAAGGGGTGGCAAAGAAGTATAAGATAGGTAAATCAGTCCACCAGCCTTGGTGTCCTCCAAAATGCCTGGCCAGTAAGGTCCATGGAGGAAAAAAAGACCAATGGACAGTGAAGCAGCAATACAGTCAAAACGCTTGTCTCCTATGGATTATCTGTTTATTTGGTGATTAAAAACACAAAGGTTATTATAGATTCAGGTTTTACATTTTTGGATTTTTTTACTTTGAAGTGTGCCTGGGCTTGACCCTGCTGTGTCACCTGGAACAGCACTGTAATGAGAGATGAATGGGATGGAATCTTTGACAGGGCAGTACTCAAATCCTGGGGGAAATCCTGGTTTTAGATGAGAAAATGGAGGCATAACAATGGGATCCAGAAGAATCACCTGCATGAGAAATAGAGCAAAAATAAAGTAAATATGCACCCCCAGAGAACAGTTGGGCAGTAAAGAGAAATGAGGAAGAATTGAGACAGCATCTCAGAGCAGATCCTCTCTCTCCCATGTCACAAGGAAGTAGGAACTGTCAAAGAGCCATACCAAGCAATATGGTCAGGAGCGAGACAGCCAGAGGAGGTGAGTCAGATTTGATAATGTTGCCAAGATAACGTCTCTGCAAAGAGATATAGTCTGCTGTGTTTTACAAGGATTCAAGTCAATCCCTAAGGATCCTGGTTGATAAATATTACACAGTAGCTGCAAATGGAAGACCTAATGCTGAAGAAATACTTCAGAGATAACCAAGGTGTGACTTGAATTCCTATTGACTGAATAATTTGGAGGCAAAGAAAATAATTGACCGAAACCTGAGGATTTTGCAGGAAGGTATCACGGTTGTTATAGCAGCCTCCTGAGCGATTCATCAGGGGATCATCATCCACAGTCCAGCATCCCAGAACAGATTCCAGCTCCTTTCGGCCAAAAATAGGGTTGTTCACATTGCGGCAGACATTCAGTTTGTGAAAGTTGCGGCAAAAGTCCTCCAGGCTCATCCTGAATGAAAGGAGTGCAAGAACGAAATAAAGATGATACTTAATACCCCAGAAGTTCCATGTAGAAGCCCCAATTTCTTTAATGCAGAAAACCTCTCCTCACCAAAACTCTCCATCATCAGACATAACAAGCCCCAGGTTCTTACGATCTGCTGAAGTCAGTTGCTGCCACTCTTCAGAACTGAAAGCAGATAGAGAATAAAAGGTTAAGCCATTATGTTTGTCAGTGACTTCCTGTAGTAAGCAGAGTGTCAAAGGAACAAATACATGAGGATGGGGTCTGCTTTATCTCATCTTTGAGTAGGTCTCAGACCCCCTGCTGACAAGAGCCCACAGATATCACTGAACATTGACAGCACAGTAGCAGTCTGGAGGGATGGGTTTGGCAGAACTAAAGGGCTTTAGAGATGTAGCAGTAAAAGTGGAATGCAACTAACATTTCACTCCAAGGGCCACTCCATTCCTGTCTTCCCAATGGGTTCCTCAAGCGAACCATATACAGCTTCTCAGCACTGAAGACTTCCATAAGTCTCTCTCCAAGACGGATCTTGCGAATATCAGTCATGGTATAGGTATGGCCCTTCAGCAGACCCCAATCAGTTTCAACTTCTTGTTCCTCCTGATTAGGAGACTGAGAGCAAAGAAAGATACATAAAGGCACAGGAATTGGGAGACTCAGGTCCTGGTTCCCCTTCTTCTTGAATTGTTTTAGTCTAGAATGGTTGAAGCTGGTTCTCCTCATGCGATGGAAATTTGATCCTGACACCTAACTCAACACAAAAAGTAGTAGAAAAAAGAAATAAAGAGTGTAATATCACAACTCACTTAAACAAGTCAGATTCAAATTACTTACTGTAGTATATTGATATAAACTGCTATAAAATTTGATGGGGCAAGTTCATTCCTTGAGCAAGCAGCTATAACCTCAAGATCCAGGAACAGGGACAGGAGGAATAATTTAGCAGAGGCTACTGACACCAGCTGGGATGCTGCATTGGTCCCCAGTGGAATGACTGGTACCAAAAGGATAAAAAAATTTAAGCTCCTTAGCCTCCATGCCAGAACTCAATGTGTATGTTAGCATTCAAGTTCAGTTAACAGTTTTTCATGGATCCCCAGGTTAAGGGTAATGTTCCCTGCTAAATTTTATAGTCTATTCTGCCAGTAGTGAGTAGAGAGTGGTTGTTTTTCATGAATACAAACCTCAATGGAGCAGCAGATTAGACCACCTTTGGTAAATGTTTTGTACAGTTCTCCGAACAGCTTGTACTTCTCCTCAACAAGCTCAGTATATCTTCCTTTCTGCATGTCAACAGTTTCAGCCAATGTGCCCGTGAAGTCCATGATAATATCAGTGATGGTCAAGCCATCCAGGGCCTCATAACAGCCTAGCAGCCTGAGGACAAGTATGCAAGGTTATCTTTGTAAAATTATTTTTCTGGGTCAAGAATGTCATGTTCCAAAGAATTGGGACAGTTCCTGACCAGACATTACCAGAAGGCTTTTCTCTAGGTATGAAGTGAGAGATATTTTGAGATTATAGTCAGATATTTTTAGCCTTAGACTATGTAGATCAAGGATGGTCCATGTAGAAACTTCTTTCTTCAGGTAGATAAGGAAAAAATGAGATGATGATGCCATGTGATCTACAGATTAGCAGCAGGAAAGGGTACCTGGGAGCAGGTGAGGGTTTAAATAGAAACCAGAACATCTGATTTCTCTCTTATCTAAGATTTCTGAGAGCCAGGCCCAGACACAAAACAATGCCTTAAATCTGACTGCGATTCTACTCAATTTAAACTCCAAGACTGATCTGGGAGGGAATGAGCTCCCAAGGACAAATGTGGCTTCCCTTTATTTATGTACCCTGACCACAAACCAGTCAACCCCCTCCTTACTTTGCATAAGCTTTTTCCAGCAGAGCATTCCAAAACTCATTCATGGAAGTGGAGAAGGAGAAGACAAGATCTCCATTGATGGTGGGCAGCAAGTCATCAATCACCACTTCAGTCCATTCTCCAAAATGCCAGAAACGGAATCGAAATATCCCAGCATATTTATCTGGTTTTCGAGGGTCCCATTCCTGTTCCTTATGATTTGGAATTGTCTGGAAAGGTAAGAACATTTAATTAAGTTTTATTCACCAGACCACATCCAGATATTGTAATTAGAACTAGCTCTTGACAAGTCCATATGACAATAGAAAGGACACCAAATACACCTGGTTTGGGTCTAGATTAGAGAGTCCTGGATATGGCATTTTGCCCACAACTTATATCCCAATTCACTTTTGCTGAGGATGATATCAACGTTCCTGCCCTAAATGCACATAGGAGTACACAGGGTAGCGGGGGCAGCCAGTCAGGCATTAATTATTTCCACAGATAATCTATAAACTAGATGTTGAGAAATGGACTACACAAAAATATTCATGACTGCATTCTTAAACACATAAATAAAGCAAAATCAACAAAAATACAAGGCCCACTTCAGTCTGTTTTCAAATGTCCATTCTAGAGATTTCGTGTAGATTCTATAGAGTATAGATTTTATTCACATTATGAATAAAATCACATTTAAGAATTTTTTAATATAACCATTATAGGTTAACAATCTACAACTATTTTTTGGAGGAAAATGCTCTTTGTCCCAAATCAAGTTAACATTTCATTACCTTGAACTCTGCCTGAATACCAAAGGAATTTTTGTACTTTTAATAATTTATGAGAACATTTTCAGGGATCTATTTCCATCTTTCTCACCTTTTCTGTTACCCATTTATGTTAGTAAGCTCCAGGCCCCTACTGGCTTTATATCCCAGTAGGTATAGAGGATACAAGTATGCAGAGACACTGAAAATGACGATAAAAGATAAACTAATACATTAATGGTAGAATCGATATGAGTACATGAGTGATAACTGAAAAAATTATTTCAACTTTTCTGTGTCTGTGAAAACTCTTATAATGAACTAGAAAGAAGTCACCTAGTTAATACCTCTGCCTTCAGAAAATGTAACAATCTTGCAAAGTTATGAGCTGCTTTCTCCTAAAGTTATTAAAGAAGACAAGAAGGCGGAAGCTGAATGAGGTCCCACAGGAGGGAGAAATACCTTTGTCCAATGAGACTCCTGAACAGCCAAACAGGAAAATGCAGAGACCATCGGCTTGTGGCCCAGTCTCCCCTGAATTAGCTGGTGGTTGCTGATGTTGCCCACAATCAGACGGGGGTCATCACAGATATCCTGTGGATTCAAGAATTGGTTATATCATGCTCATTTCAGCAGCTCATATACTAAAATTGGAACGATACAGAGAAGATTAGCATGGCCCCTGCTCAAGGATGACATGCAAATTTGTGCCATGTTCCTATAAAAAAATAAAGGTAACAACAATGAATTATAAAAGAGCCTGGGAAGATTTCCCAAGAGTCACTGTAGGCAGGACAGTCTTCATAGATGACTGGGATTTTTATAGATGGGATAAAGGGAATGTTGAGAGGATTGTGAGGAAAACCACAAAGCAGTAGACAATCTACCCATATGCGGGAAAATGGCAGGAGAAATTAAAGGAAAGAATGTGATGAGATAGGATGCCATGTGCTAGTAAATGACCCTTAGACATAGCTATCACTGGGGTTTGGAAGGGTTTTCAGCACAGCAGTGAACTTTGAAAAAGGAGAACTAGGGATTAGCACATTACATTCTGGTTCTATTTTTCAGGATGAGATTTTCTGAAGCACCTGTGCTTGGAAGGGGGCTTGCATTTAAAAGACAAGGTCTGTTGGAGGTACACATTAATGCATCTCCCTCTCTAGGAAATCAAGCTAGGAGAACTCATAGGAAGCCCCTTTCTAACATAAAGCAAAGGCAATAGTGGTCTCCATAGCAACCAGATTTTTCTACATCTTCGGATAAATATAGATGGCAGCAGCATTAATAGCAGGTGGTAATAGACCACTCACAGGAACACTTCAATGGACACTCTTTCCAGTGAATGTTATGAGGCGATCTGGGTGGGAAGGAGAGGCAGTAATTGTTTGGGATTTACATATGCCTTCCCCCCAACAAATCATTAGCTGTGCCTTTTTCACTAGGAGTAGGAAAATGACACCCAAATAATACAATCACAAAACAATGTGATGAGGGCATGGTAGAACCACTTTCAAAGGATAATCAGTATCTAAAGTATCTCCATACTTTCCCAGGGCATACTCAGAAAAAGTTTCACAATGGTGGTAAAGCTTGAATTGATTAGAGTCAGGCAGGTGGACAAGAGAGGGGTATGGAGGCATAACAAATAGAGAGACATGCATGGACAAAGGCATAGCAGTATACATGACACCACATAGCTTAAAGCATGATTCTGTGACTCCAAATATCAGCACTTGCAGAGTTCAAAGGCAGGAAATACCAATGAAGTCTCCAGTAGATGGAGAAAACTTTGTGGAGGAGGCCGTTGGCCAGTACCTTGACATTATGCTTACCCAGCAGACATAAATCCTAGTCTCAAATGGAAAAAAAAATCTGGATATATATCCTTTTAAAAAGAATTAGAGACAGCTATATTTTTCTGGTCCTCAAGCCTCTTTTTTTTTTAATAATCAACATAATTCTCTTTGATGAAGGATCTGGTCTACAGAATGAAACATTCCATATACTTTTTAGAAGCCAAAATAACTCTAGAAAAAAAAATAGGCATTCTGGGCAGGGACAAGTCCAAACTAAAGATTAATTGGGCATCCCTCTGCCAAAAGGAGAGGGTTAGATGGGTTGTGAGTTTTGGATTTTCTGGTAGTTTTTTTTTAATGCATGTCTGGTGTCTCATCACTCATTTTTGTCTTAGGAAAAGACCTTTATCTTAATAAATAGTTTTTAATATTTATTAAGCTGTGAGCTCCCTGTTTTTTTCACTTATTGAACACAGAGTGGGTGTGTTGGGTGAGTTAGATCCTGATATTCTTTCTCTTCTCGTTGTTTCTTTGCCTTTTCTACGATAAAACTAAGCACCATTTTTCGTCTCTAGGTCAGGCATTATCATTTTACTTGGAGCAAGGATGTAAAGCCATAAAATGAATTATTGGACCTATGTGGCACATATCAAAATTTTCTAACATGTTTTATAAAAACAATAAAGTGACACTGATATGTGAAAAAGTGAGCTTTTAAATTAGTAAGGCAAATCATTTGCTGGTTTTATGTAGAGTTATTAGTGGTTGGGGTTACACTACAGTGTCTTGAAGCTATACAAAACTTTCATTTCACAGCAGAGATCTAGGCTTAGACAATGTTTGTGGTATGTCAACTTCTACTGAAGACATAAAAGGTCACATAGGTGAGGAAAAAGACATATGAACAAAGCTCAAATTGAGGAACAGGGTAATTATTCTCCTGAAGACCTAAGCTGGACGTGGTTATTATAAATTATATGTGTGTATCTATTATATACATGTATGTATACATAATATATATATTCATAGCTGTGTGCAATCATGAGGAAAAAACCTTCATTTTCCCTTTTCTTGTATTAAACTGGACCATTCTCCCATTTTACTTTGCCATTTTTCATGCATAATGGGTATTTAACAGTGAATTTGAAACACGATAAATTAACAATCATAGAATATCAAAACTGGAAGGAATTTTAGTAGGAGACACAGGCCTAATGTTTTTGATTCTTCAGGACCACAAACAGAGAGGAAACCTTAAGATTTCAGCCGTCTATTCCTGTACTTTTAGGTTTATCCATGGCCACCACATAAAGGGTAATATTGTGCAGCTCCCCAGGGACAGAGATGCTACCACATCTCTCAGTCATCTATGTCAGTGTTTCATGCTTCTGCTTAACACTCACTTAAAAATTCTTCATTCTTGTGGAAGACTTACTTAAGTTGTCTCTTAGCTTTTGGTTTCAGGCTAAATATCACTAATAGGCTCTAATCTCTTCAATTGACTCCACTAAATATGAATGTATCTCTTGCCATATGTGAGAACCATGATGTGAAACATGGAAGACTAATCCTTATTAAGCCATAGCTTCTATCTCTTTAAGGAAGTGAGACATCAAAAGATTAGAAAGAAGCCAAGGAGTTAAAAAGGGTAAAGGGTAATAAGCCAGTGCAAATCTTACAGCCTAATAGAACATTTCGTCACAAATTTGAAAACAACGAAATGGCTCAGGACTGTAATCCCAGCACTTTGGGAGGCCAAGGTGAGAGAATTGCCTGAACCCGTCGAGACCAGCCTGGGCAACTTGGCGAGACCTCATCGCTACAATAAATAAAAAAATTAGCCAGGCATTAGCGCACGCCTGTAGTTCTGGCTACTTGGAAGGCTGAGGCGGAAAAATTGCCTGAGCCCAGCAGGTCGACGCTGGGGTGGCCATGAGCGTGCCACTGCACTCCAGCCTGGACAACGGAGTGAGGCTCCAATGCAAAAAAGAAAAGGAAAGAAAAAAGAAAACAATGAAATGACTGTTTATTGACTTTTCCCCTAGTTCTGGACACAAGGCATATCTTCCTGTTGAGGTAAAGGAAGTAAGACTTGAGAAATATTTTTGTAACTCAAAGCTGAGATGAAGAGTGCAGATGGGACATTTCAGCCTGAGCTGTGCTGGAATGGTAAGAGTGGGGTTGGAGGAGAGGTCACAGCTCACATTCACAATATTTGGGTGGCTTGGGAGCATGGAGGAGGGAGATGCTGAGCCCCTAATGGCTCCCAGCTGTGTTGGCACAGTTGCAGCGATCCTTGAACTGGGCTGTTTGTCACAGCAAAATAATGTCTTGTGGGAAATACACACAAGTTGGAAGTTGAGCATCAAGCGTAATGCTGGAATGATCCCGGCATGACCCCACCCTTGAGCCAAAACCTTCTATAAGCAAAGCAACTTCTCTAGAAAGTGTGTTCTCTAAGCTGAGCCATAAAGGACCTCTCATTGTCCTTACCTTCTGCCTCTTTTCCAGAGACCTCTGGGGAGTGAGGCAAACAATTACAAGGCCTGTGGCTCTGTACAAGTCACTCTATGTGGCCCCCTTTGCACCTACCACATTCAAATCTTTAGCATTTTTGTTTTACTCAGGTAAAATTTGCTGACAATATTGAAGTCCAGGGCAATCCTCAGCAACCACACAGTAAAATGAAGGGCTGCCCAAACCAGCAGCCAAAAGAGTGGAGACACTTTCAAAAGTGTTTCATGCAATCTAGCAAGTACTGAGTGGGTAGAGGTGTGGATGCCTACAAGTGACACCAGTCCTGCAGGAGATGTATTATGACTAAGTTCAGGGCCCAAGTAGTCTCAGAAGCCTCAAGGACTAATTTGCACAAAATTGCCATGCAGGAACTGAGGGCTTTGTGAGCTAGTCCAAGGGGCCATTATCTTACTTTTAGAAAACTGAACAATTTCAAGATAAAACATTTATAGGTGAACCTAAGCTCAAGGGCCAATGTTGCATCAGCCTTTCAAGGATGATCTACTGGGGAGTTTTATTTCTGCAACAAGATTTTGTCATCAGCAAAACATTCACCTTCTTCTTAACCTCTCCAAAAAAAAAAAAAAAAAATTCAGAATGGAGTCTGAAAATAGGATCTAAGCCCAACTTCCACTTCCAAAGTAGGCCATGAAATCACTACATAATTCTTTTCTTACTTTAACTTTCAGACTTCTGCTAGATACATGCTACAACATGGATAACTCTTGAAAACATGCTAAGCAAAAAAAGTCAATTACTTTTATGATTCCATCATAAGTGAAATGTACAGAACAGGAAAATCTGGATAGAAACCAAAAGTAGATTAGTAGTTGCCTGTGGCAGAGGTGTGGAGGGATTACTCACTGCAAATGTGCACAAGGGATCTTATTGGGGTAATGCACCTACTCTTCAGTTGGGTTGTGGTAATGTTTGCACAAGTCTAAATTTACTAAAAATCATTGCATTGTACACTTATAATGGGTGAATGTCATGGCATATAAATTATACTTCAATAAAGCTGTTCAAGTTTCTAAATGCAGAACTTAAAATAAATAGGGCAGATGGAGAGAAAGAGTATAGGCCTATTTAACTCTTCATTTGTGTAAACAATGGGAAACACTTAAAAATACTCACGTGGGAGGACATAATCTCTGAGGGAGAAACAAATTCATAAACAGTCTAGATCAAAACTACTGTATAGAGGTGTCACAATGTAATTGGAAATCTTTATTGGCACAAAGAGAAAAGTATTTCTTCCTTTATTGGTTCCCCCACATGCTACCTATCACCCAAGTCTGTATATTCTGTTTTTAATGTCTCCCCTCATCAACCTTTTGTTTTCATTCCTACTACTGTAGTTTTAATCCAGAACCTCAGCACCTGCCCCTACAACCCATGTAGTAAAATCCCCCCCCCCCCCGGGGGGGGCATGTATTCTCTCAAAGGAAGACTGGGCAAGGGCAATGGTAGTAGAAGTTGAACTTAAAACTCAACTAGGAGAGCTGACAGAAGATCTTGTACAGGTGCCCTTTCTTCCTTGACAGCTGGCGGTGCCAATTCACATGAGGCCTTGCTCTATTTTAGTCAGGGATTAGATGTGTCTGACTCTAAGACACTGTTGTAGGTAGACATGAGTCATTAAGGGAAAAAGCTAGAGGGGGGTAAAAGGGGAGAGTAGCTGAAGGAAGCTGGAGAAAAGATTTTCTGTGGGAATTTGGCAGGCAAATTTCAGCCTAAAAATTCAACCTGCAGTCTTATGATCACACTGTAATTTAGTATAACTCAGCTCTTATTTATTAAGATTTTATATGATGAGACCCAGGAAGGCAAGAAAGTCCAGGAGCACATGATCTCAGGTAATATACCTGTGTATGCAGAAAGCTAGGACAATAGCTGGAGCCATTGAACCACTGGAGGAGTTAAGGACTTTCTTCTAGAGGGTATGTGCAAATGATCTGGCATTGAACGCTTGCAAAACACTCATAACCCCTGCCTATCTAAAGAGATTTCTTAAAACACAGCAAGTAAGTAGCAAATGGGAAGGAGGGGAACTCAATCTGTCCCAGGATTGTGGAGGTGGAAATGCTTGACTAGAGTCAGTTTGTTCAACTATCAGTGGTGTTTATAGGCATTGAGGCTTATGAAAGCAGAAGCTTTCAACACAGGAGAGGAAGAAGACAGAAAATACCAGGTTAATCATGCTGCTTCCATTCTGGAGACTTTTGAAAATAACTCTGGTTGAGTATGAGGTTAGTAGCATGCCATGGGACAAGATGTCTGTAAGTTTATCTGCAAACCAGGATATCAACCTTGTCATTGAGACAGAGGAGGCCAACGATCTATCTGATTTTCCTGAGCCAATTCAGAGAGGCCCAGCGCTGTCTCTCAGCTTTCCTGATGGTAGGCCAGAGAACTTTGACGTGGTTCTTGACCACAGACTTGGCCTCCACTCTGACTGGAAGGGAATCTACAGATTTTTGAGGAGGCTCAGATGGTGGGCCACACTTTTTTTAACCATTCCAATCTATGGTGAGCTCCCCGTCTTCAAAAATTCTGTGTGATTTACCGTTTGCATGCCTGAAAATAGCATTTTATATATCCACCATTAATTTCTTATTTAACTCTTTGTGAGCTCAATATCCATCTCCCCAACTAGAATGGGAATGCCTCACTGTTGGCTGGGTCTGTATCTTGCACAGAGGCTGGCACAGAGTAGGTGATCAGTAAATGTTTCTCCAGTGACCCTCCCTTTGGGCTTAATATGACTAGGTTTGCACAATTCTCTAAAAAAGGAAAGTATTGATCAATTAGTGGAATTACAGCATCAACACAGTGGGGAGGAATGTGAGAACTGATGAGGGAAGCTAACTATTTTGATAAAAAGAGCAGTCAAACAATTTTATCTCCTTGATATGACAGCATGGTAGAGTAAAAACCCATGTAGGTTTTGGAATCAAACCTGAATTCAAATCCAGCTTGTTAGCAATCTGACTCTGAGGAAATCCTTATTTTCCCATCAATAACATGGGAATAATATTTATCATTATTTTTTAAATTAGGAGAAATTAATTGTATAAAAGTAATTTAACACAGCTACCTTGCTAAGCCATGGTAAATTAGGGTGAAATGAAATAATGTATAGAAAACTCTATACACAGTATCTGGCCCATAGTAGGCATACTATACACGTTGAAGAAAATGTTTTTTCCTACCCTCCCATGTTGTTCATTTTCTCTGACATTATCTCACTCTAGAAGCAGTATTGACTGCCTCAGAGGCAAAATGCACTATTGCCATGGTTTTAAGTTTTTTTTTCTTTCCTGCTAATTCATCTAGGATTTAATCTACAGAATTTGACTGATGAAGGCAAAGGACAAGGACTAAACCAAAGACAGAAGAGAAAGAATGTGTCTAAAGACAGGCCAATACAGGAAGCACTGTCTGCTAGGTGCATATTTAGGGAACGATTTCATGTTGATTTGCAATTTTGCTGCCCACCGGATCTTCTCCCACCTCCTCCAGGTCCTTTTAATCCCCATTAATCATATCTTTCCTTTCCTGTGTCTTCAATCTTTTCTTCTTTACTAGCTACTCCTTAGCCTATAAGTATATTCAAGTCTGTCCTATTTTTAAAAGACACTCATCCAATGTATTTTTCTTAATTTCCTGCTTCCTTTTCAGCTACTTCTACCCTATTGATATATTTTTCTTCATATCCAAGAACTAGAAAAGAGTGATACCCCTCGTTAGCAACATCTACTCATAAGAGTGGCTTCCAGAAAACATATTGAAACCAACTAAATTAGTTATAATAAATGTTTAATTTTTAAAATAAATATAAACATTGACAAACCTAGTCTTAAAGCTTGAAACCTACATTTGTCTTATCTGAGTTCCTCCTTAAGAAACCAATCCTCAGGCAAGAAACTGAAACTCACCAGATCACTCCATCCAGACAATGAGACACCAAACCGTCATTCATCGTGATTGCTTTTTTACCCCTTCTTAATTCCTCTTTCCTCTCATGTAGCTTCATTCCTTCCCTGCCATATAAACTCTTCACTTTTATTTTATTTTTTTATTTTTTATTTAATGATGTGGGGTACAATTCAGGGGTAAGTATACAAATGTTCACTATGCAGGTATCCTTGTTGATGAGGTGTGCCCCCCCTCCCCACGGCCGGCAAAATCCCACTACTGCCAATTCCATCCCCCACCCCCAGCAATTTCCCACTACTGACAATCCTTTTCTTAGTATTATGATAATTGTTGAAAGTACACTTATGAGTGAGAACATGTAATACTCATTTCTTTGTTTCTGTGATAGTCACTGGGGAAATATATATGAGACTGATCTTCCATTCTCCTGGTTGACATCACCCCCCAAAAAGCCCTTTTTTCCTAGCAATACTCATTGTCTCAGTGGTTAGATTTTGATGCAGAAAGCAACAGGACCTACGTTGCTGGTGTTTTGGTCACAAACTTTGGTTACCTGACCATGAAAGTATTGTTCATGGCATGGTGGTCACAGGCCAGAAGAGTTTCAAAGACTTCCTAAGCAGCTGCCCTACCTTTTTATTTTTGGCTGGAAGTGGGGTTTGGCCTCTCTTTGGCCCTGCTGTTGCCAGCCCCAAATGGATTCCTGGTTACCTAGAAGAACAATCTTTGAAAGTCAACATCTCTTTGGGAGGCCAAGGTGAGTGAATTGCCTGAGCCTGTGGGTTCGAGACCCGCCTGGGCAACTTAGTGAGACCTCATCTCTACAATAAATCAAAAACAAGCCCGGTGTGGTAGCGCGCGCCTGTAGTTCCAGCTACTTGGAAGGCTGAGGCGGAAGGATCGCCAGAGCCCAGCAGGTTGAGGCTGTGGTGGCCGGAAGCGGCCACTGCACTCCAGTTTGGGCGACAGAGTGAGACTCCAACTCAAAAAAGAAAGAAAGAAAGAAAGAAAGTCAACATCTGCATCTAGACAGGTGTCTTTTGTGGGCATCAAACAGTGAGAATGGTTCCTCTCACTTTGAGAAATTCCAAAGGAATTTTGATTTGCAGATTGAACAAACCCAACTGACAGAGAAAGGAAGCAACCCTACTGTTTCAGTTTGGAGGACCTTAGGGCTAGTCACTCATTTTTTGTGGGTGGTCCTTTATGGATCAAGACAGTGGGAACTGCTCCTCTCAATTTGAGGAATTCAAGAGGAGTTTCTGTTTTCAGGTGGAGCAAGTCTAACCAATGGAGAGAGGAAGTATGCTGTTTCTGTTTGGATACTCTTAGAACTCATTGGTTTCTGCTGCAGCTGGATTGTGTTTTGGTGAGTGCTTGTGTCAATGAGGTCATGGGAGGCCAAAGTTCAATCCCAGAATGCAGCCTCCTTGGGTGTACTCTTTAGGGTTAGTCTGGATGTAGTTGTAGGATGATGAGGCAAGGGAAGGTCTATGGCCATACCACCTTGAATGCGCCAATATCATCTGATCTCGAAAGTTCAGCAAAGTTAGGCCTGGTTAGTCTTCTGTGGTGATGTTTGCCCCCAGTGTTCTTTGGAGTCTAGGGAGGTTTGACTTCTCCATGGGTCTTTGAACTGCAGTGCTATCTTAAAATTGGATCCATTTTGCTGTTGAATGTGAAATTGAGATGGAGTTCCATGTATCTAGGTTTTTATGTAGCTGCTATTTAGCTGCTGGTGTTGGGATAAGATCCACTGTCTATGGTCTACCTGGAGATTTTATAAAAGTGGTCTTAAAAATCACAGCCTTGGCCAGGCACAGTGGCTCAGCCTATGATCCCAGCACTTCAGGAGGCCGAGGTGAGAGGATTGCCTGAGCCCAGGGCGTTCAAGATCAGCCTGGGCAACTTGGTGAGACCTTGTCTCTACAGTAAAATTCACACAAATGAGCTGAGCATGGTGGCGTGCATTCGTAGTTCCAGCTACTTGGAAGGCTGAGGTGGAAGGGTCGCCTAAGCCCAGCAGGTCGAGGCTGCAGTGGCCGGG
>NW_007256156.1:265779-369326 GCF_000164805.1 Carlito syrichta | reverse complement strand
AAAAAAAAAAAAAAAAAAATCACAGCCTTCAATGGATTACCTACTGGGGCAAAGTTTAGTTATATAAACATGTTCATAAACCAGTGAATTGAATTTGTATTACTATCTCATGGATAGATTTCTTTTTTTTTTTTTTTTTTTGAGTTGGAGTCTCACTGTCACCCAGATTGGAGTGCAGTGGCCGCTGCGGCCACCTCAGCCTCGACCTACTGGGCTCCGGGGATCCTTCCGCCTCAGCCTTCCAAGTAGCTGGAACTACAGGCGTGCGCTACCATGCCCGGCTGATTTTTGATTTTTATTGTAGAGATGAGGTCTCACCAAGTTGACCAGGCGGGTCTCGAACCCACGGGCTCAGGCAATCCACTCAACTCAGTCTCCCAAGGCGCAGGATTACAGGCTGAACCACTGAGCCTGGCTTCATGGATAGATTTCAAAGGTAAAATTTATAGTATCTTTCAGGTACACATGTGTAGATGTGTGTGTGTGTGTGTGTGTGTGTGTGTGTACATTTATTATGCTGTATGTTGTGTCTACAGGGTACCAATTGGCTTAAAAAGAAAAGACAGCTCATAAATTAAATAAGTCCAAGCATTTTTCAAGTGCACTTGACTTAAGTGAATCTTTAATAAACAATCTGGCTTTAAAATTATTTGTAACATAGAAATGCCTTTGGAATTGTCAGCACACATTTTTGTCTGAGTTTTATATTTGTTTCTGCTAGATATTTTGAGGTGTCAGAGTTTGGCACAGAAGGTTATAAAACTATAAACTCAGCCAAAACAAAATGATCTACACTTGTGTAATTTTTTTTTATAAATAAGACTAATTTTTTTTTTTTTTGAGTTGGAGTCACACTCGGTCACCTAGACTGGAGTGCAGTGGCTGCTGCCGGCCACCGCAGCCTCGCCTGCTGGGCTCCGGTGATCCTTCTGCCTCAGCCTTCCGAGTAGCCGGAATTACAGGCACAGGCTGCCACGCCCGGCTGATTTTTTGATTTATTGTGGAGATGAGGTCTCACCTGCCCAGGCGGGTCTCGAACCCATGGGCTCAGGCAATCCACTCACCTCAGCCTCCCAAAGGCACGGGATTACAGGCTGAGCCACCGAGCCCGGCTAATAAGACTAATTTAAAGTCATTAATTTAATGTAAACAGCTGAACCTTCTGAGTTAATGGCAAAAAATGCCCATGCATTTAACTTTGTTTCTTACTTTGGGGAACATCAAATATGCATAGGTCATAAAAATGGTTAACAAGGAAATAATGACTATCTTTGTCTGAAATCTCAGTCTCATAAGCAATCTATATCGATTGTTAAAAATGGCTGAGGTCAGGCGTGGTGGCTTAATCCTGTAATCCCAGCACTTTGGGAGGCCAAGGTGAGGGGATTTCCTGAGCCCACGAGTTCAAGAACAGCCTGGGCAACTTGGCAAGACCTCATTTCTACAATAAAAATATTAAAAAATTAGCTTGACATGGTAGTGAACACCTGTAGTTCCAGCTACTTGGAAGGCTGAGGTGGAAGGATTGCCAGAGCCCAGCAGGTCGACGCTGGAGTGGTTGTGTGTGACAAAGCGAGACTCCAACTCAAAAAAAAAAAAAAGAATGAAATGTAAATGGAATAAATGCTGTAAGGGAGCATTCTGTGTAAATTAAAATCTTGAAATTATTTTGGGTGCTCATTAGACATCTGGATCATTTCCAGTTAAATAATGGTTATGATATGGAGAAATTTTTTTTAAAATTCAAATTATATGTTGGAAAAGTTACATATTAAACAAAGTAGAAAGGAACCTCTAAGTAGGAAGACAGATATGAAAAAAGTTAAAATTTTTTCCCTGTGTTAGAACATTTGCTTATAATATTGATTTGCTCTTAACAAAATTACAAGAGGATTTGATTTTGATTCTATAATCTGTTTATTTTTGAAAACTTCTCAGATTCATATCTCAGCATTTCAACTTTGTTGTGTTTTGCTGCTTTCAGCTTTATCTTTTGAAAAGGTCTGAAATGATAACTCTCTTTTTCAACTTTTTGGTCAGCTTCTGTAACTTCTTCCTCCAGTTCTAACTACTCCTGTGGCCTGATGCTTATCTTGAAAGTCTAGAAAAGCAGTGTTTTCCTCCATTATAAGTTGATTCTGTACACTTGGCTTTCTTTGATATATCCAAATTGTTTCATGTAACTATAAAACCATCATGCTATTCCCTGCTCAAGGTACTAGTTTTCTAGTTTGTTTCCTCTCTAACCTAATGTTCACTCATAGCTGTGGACACACTCTTCCTGTGTTTGATTAATTCAAATACCCTTTTCATCAAGTTTGACTTCAGGTTATCTAAAAGGGCTTCCCATAAGGAGAAACAATCATACTGCAGAAGGTCTTCCTTTACCTTTTGGTAACTGGCCTAAGAAATAGATTTTACATTTTATAAAGCTAATATCTATGTTATCATTATTTATTGAGATTTTTATTGCTTAAGAAAACTGAGATTTAAAAGAATTAAGGTTTATAAATTTATGTAGCTTTCTGTATTGCTGTGCTGTCAAGTTACAGGGCTTTGACTCTTGGGTCTGAAAAAAAGCACTGGCTCCTGCTAAATCTTGAACGTTGACACCAGTCAAAGCCTCATCTTCTGACCTAGGAGAAGGCAACAACCAAAATGGACTGCTTTTGTAAGAAACACTGAGACAGAAATGAAAGCTATTCAATTCTTCTAGATTCAGGGCCAATTGTGGAAGAGGTGGTTGTGTGATATTGTATGAGCAGATTTTGGGGGATAAAATAGGTTGAGTTTTTTCTATAAACTAAACATTAAAATCAAAATCACACTGATGCAAGAACATTATCTGGGCCCCTGTGTTGGAATAACAGGGTTTTCTTGGACCACTGATCTGGTCTTTAATAGAAAATTGTAAAAGGTTATGGAACTCTTACCTTATGGTCAAACTGATTAAAAGTAGATACATTTGTTTAAAAAGTTTTATTAAATTGGCTTTAACATTAACAATACACAATACAAAGATAAAATTTGTTTTTCTCCTTTGAACGAAATTGTTGTGCAATATTAATAGGATATAATAAAACAATAAATTTTGTTTACTCTTTGTGTAAATTGCAGAATAAAATAAACTGAGGTGGAGAGAAAGAGAGATTTAATTGGGCTCATGCTGTCTTTATTAGATATTATTGTTTGAAAAATTGAGTTTCCTCTCTATCAAAAAGTAAAGGTTTATTTTGAAATCTTTGATTTATAATTTGGGGTAAACAAATGACTTTTTATGGTGATCTGTGATCCTATTTTATGATATCAAGTGTTTTAAATTTTTGATATTTGACATATTTCCCAAAGTCAAAATTTCAAGTTCTAAATTCAATATTTTTTACTGCAAACTAACTTTTTTAGATATCAGGTCCCCTAAAGTCCAAGAGAGACATATTAGGCTTATTTGGTATGTTAAAATTATTCAGGAAGCATTGTCAAATATGAGATTGTATCTAACTTTCTTTGGGTTAAATTTGTATAACTTTGCTATTAATATGTGTTCCAAAATTATACAAGATTCCTAAAATTTGAATATGTCTTAGTAAATGTTATCTATAATAATTATAATTATTATGTTAAATTGTTGTATGCCACAGAAATAATCAAATTTCTTTGTTAATTGTGTCTTTAACCATGGCTCTCTTAAGACTTTTGTCATTCACAATAATTGTTTTACTTTGACTCTTTTCAAAAGGTTGTTTATAATCAGCTACAGTCCATGACTTGCTTCTTTAAGAGCGTTCATTAAAAATAAACCTTTGAATTCAGGTTTTTTATAACTTTGGAGATTGTGCCACTGGACAAGAGAGAAAATTTCCAGGCTTCTCAATGAAAAGCTGATGGGTTTATGAGGATTGCTGACCCAGTATCAAGCAGAACACGAGTTAATTGCATGAACTGAACTAATAGAGGATGGAATAATTTTTTATGACTTTTTGTTTGAAACAATGCTGATTCTTTTTGTGTTGTTATTCAGGGTAGAGAAAACTTTTTTCTTTTAAGCTATTTGTAGCCCTCAACAACTGAGTATACTCTTGCAAACAATATTTAAAGCATATTTCTTTCTTGCTATCTGATTTGAACAGAATTTGGAAGCTATTTGTGAGTATATTTTTAATTTACGGCAATATGGTTGTATACCTAAGTTCAGTAAAAATCCGTGTTCTTTTGTAACAGGACACAATTGGGAGCAGTGATTATTTTACCAAGACTCTGACTGGAATATCATATTTTCAGATATAAACAGACTGCTTTGAGGAATTGAGATTGACTTTATAGAGCCAATAAACACCCTTTGAAAAAACTGGCCTTGTACCTTGTCTACCTAGTTCCTTTACAAGGTTCCTGACCTGTAGTAAGTAAAGAATGTCACTTTCAAACAGGCACAGGCACCTCAAGTTACTTTAGGACCTTGAGAAGAGAGGAATTCATGCAATTCATACAAATATCTTCAGGCATAGATAATTCCTAGGCTAGGCTCAAGGGGGTAAATCTGAGATTCTTTGTGAAAAAGTTCCAGAAAAGTCAGTTTAAAAGAGCCTATATGAGCCGGGCTCTGTGGCTCAGCCTGTAATCCCGCACCTTTGGGAGGCTGAGGTGAGTGGATTGCCTGAGCCCGCGGGTTCGAGACCCGCCTGGGCAGCGAGACCACATCTCTACAATAAATCAAAAAATCAGCCGGGCATGGTAGCGCATGCCTGCAGTTCCAGCTACTTGGAAGGCTGAGGCGGAAGGATCGCCGGAGCCCAGCAGATCGAGGCTGCGGTGGCTGGGAGTGGCCACTGCACTCCAGTCTGGGCGACAGAGTGAGACTCCAACTCAAAAAAAGTAAATTAATTAATTAATAAATAAATAAAAATAAAAGAGCCTATATGGATTATAATTCTTGCTGCACTTTATGCAAATCAAGTCAAAATAATAAGACCCAAACTTGTTTTGCAATAAATTGTTTCCACAATGATTTGTCTTTAGTAGAAGTCAGGTACTGAAGGAAGAAAAATTATGTTTCACAAAATAACTATAGTAAATGTGTTATTAGATTAGCCTTTGATTCCTGGGTGGCCTCATTGTCTCCAATGGTATGGAGCTACAGCAATGCTGCATTCAGTTATTCAATGTAAAACTTAGAAGTGGAACTAAGAGATAGATTAAACTCTTGGGGAGTTGGTGCACTGGATGTATAAGGAAATGCAAACTAAGAAGGAAAAAGTGAAATATTCAATCCCTTGGTTATTGTTATCTATAACAGAGAAATTGAAAGTAAGAGATTGCTGGTTTAGGCCTTGAGGCTGGACCAAACTCAGATGTGGGTCTATCTGAGCTCAGATCACTAGCCTCAGAGTTATATACAAAAGGGAAAATTATGTCAGGTCACCATAAATTACCTTTGAAACCTGTGGTTTCCAAGAAGGTAGTCAATGTGGAGAAAAAACAAAAACAAGTAACTGTTGAAACCAGAGGATACAATATGAAGGAACTGTTCCATTTTGCAGATTGGTATTATCAGTTTCCTGAGGAATCTTTGCTAAAATGGATTGTTAAAGTAAGTATTTTGACAGAAATGTCATTGGTTTAAAAGGCTGCAGAGTGGAAGACCATGTTTTAGTTGATGCAGGACCCACAACTTACTACTGAACCATCACAGATGGGTATATACAATCTAGTGACACAGGCAGTTACTTCTGAGATAATGACCCGCATAGTGGACTAGATAAAAGCCACTCTAAGATCTGTTTACCCTGAGAATGGGAACTGCCCACCTGTAAATGCCAAGTGGAGAACCCCAGATGAAGTAGCTGATATGTTTCATATGCAAGCCATGGGGAACTTGCTTTTTGATGACAGGAATATAAACCTTACTTTCTGGCTTTTGGTTTTTGGTTACAATGAAGAAGTCTCTTTCTAAAATTTTTCAAGAGACAAATCTTACCTGGAAAAAGGTCTTTCCCCTTCCCCTGCTGAGGATACAAGTAGCCCCCAGAAGTGGGTTGGCTCTTAGCCCCTTTGAAATGTTGTACAGGAGACCATTTCTCCAGACTCTCTGACACTTGAGGATTTTTCCTCCCCTGAAACAGAAGCTAGATAATATAAAACAATTAGGAAATATATTAACTAGTCTCTCTGAGTTTCCTTCCAACCAACTACAGTTCCTTATGGACATGCCTCTCCACTCTTTGAAGCCAGAGTATCAAGTCTTGCAGAAGACCTGGGCCAGTTGCACACCATACTTAAGTAAAGCCAGTCCCTCTGGAATCCCTACAGGAGAAACAGTCATAATCTTGTGAATCCTCAGATAGCCTTAAGTTGATAGTCAAACCCCAGTCTTAGACCCTAAACAAGAAATAATAAAGGGAATATGTGCTTTTCAGGATTGTTCTCTTGGATTCCCCAATGGATATGCTCCATATTCCTTGGTATTTTTTAAAGATTTGGGCTATCTATGTTATTATCTTAGGTAAAGTGACTTAAAATGTTGTTCTAAAACCAAAATAAAAGTACCCAGATCATAGTGCTCCAAGAAACCAGATGCTAACCAAGTACTAGTGAGTACTTCCAATTAAAGGAGTAATGTTTTAACTCCTACTTGGTATCGCACAATAGCCCTCCTCAGCATGAAACAGCCAGAGGATTGACAACCAGATTCCCCATAATTGAGGAATTGATAAATAGGAAGGAGGGACGGAAACCAGCCAATAGAACTGCTGTTTACAGTTTTTGAGTAAACACAGAAATTGACATTCCCAGTAGTAAAGCTGGAAACTTACATTTATCTTATCTGAGTTACTTCCTCAAGAAACCAACCCTCAGGCAAGGGATTGAATCTCACCAGATCACTGCATCCAGGCAATAAGATGCCAGACTTCTCATTCATTGTGACTGTTTCCTTACCTTTCCCTAATTCCTGTTTTCCTGCATGTAGCTACATTTCTTCCCCTCTATATAAATCCCCAATTTTAGTTGGTTAGGAAGATGGATTTAAGATAGATCTCCCATTCTTGTTGACGTCATCCAAATAAAAGCCCTTCTTCCCTGGAAATACTTGTTGTCTGGGGATTGGCTTTTGACACAGTGAGCAATGGGACCTAGCCCAAGACTCCGGTGTTTTAGTAACAATATCTCTATTTTCTTCATGTATTTTTGAAGGAAAAAAAAGCCTTACCTGACTGCAATCCCAATTAGTGGCTAGTGAATTCTGCTCATTTCCCAGATTCTTACTGTAAGTCAGCAAAGTGATCTGCAGGTATGTTAATGACTACAGGCACAGAAAGGCAGGAGACATGCAATCTTCCTTCAGACAGAAAGAACTTCTCCCAGTTGCATATTTTCAATGGCTATCATTCTTTATAGGTGAAAACTAAGATATGTCCTTTCAGTTGCATAGAAAACAAATCTTGATGTAACCAATGTATCTTAGTACCACATAGTGGCAACCTGCATAAACTGAAGTAGCTCTTGTTGGGACTCCATTTTGGAGTTTAAGCTGTGGAAATTGTAACTAAAAGTTTGTTCACCAAAGAAGGCAAACACTGAGGTTGTTGCTGAGTGGTCCATAAGAGTACACAGAAAAGTACCTTAAATAGGATCAGAATGTCTTCAGGATATCATGAAAGACCAAAAACTTTCATTTCAAGACAGCCCTCTGTAGCCTATATAACTGATCATCCGCATTGGGAAAAAGCCTAGGTATAGTGTCCTTCCATTCAGTTACACCCTTTAGATATAGAAAGGTTTCTATTTATTCTCTAGTCTCTATCATCCCTTCATTTTATACAATGAGCTCCTGCTCATGCAGGGCTTGTGAAGGGGTTGAGAGACTTGCTTTAGAGACACCACATACAGGTGTTCCACAGAGAACTATAACAACCATTAATAGTTACTACTAACAGGTGATGAAAGAGTTGCAATTCTACTTGGATTCTACGTGGCCAATTTTGGGATGATACAAGTGATGATATTCAAGGAGCAGCAAAGAAGCCTTCCCCCACTGCAAAATCCATCTTCTCCCTGTAGAATTCACCGCATTATATAAAGAGGTTTTTTCCTCACTGGTCTGTAGTTATCATTAAGTTGCAATAACATATAAGTCAGTAAGAAGGCAAGAGTGTAGTTGCTTTTTGAGTATTTATTCAAATCAACTTCCAAACGAAAACAAGCATGGCATATCTCCTTTTTGTTGTTCTTTTAAAAGTACTAAACTTGATGAAATTTGACTAAAATTCGAGACTCCTCAAACTAGAGCCAGGAGTGCAGAACCATGAAGCTTTCAATTTGCAAGTTGTCTATAAGGCCGGACATAGTGACTCAAGTCTGTAATCCCAGACTTTGAGAGGCCAAGGTGAGGATATTGCCTGAGCCCACGGGTTCGAGAACAGTCTGGGCAACTTGGCAAGACCTCATCTCTCCAATAAATAAAAAAATCTAGCCGGGCACTATAGTGCACGCCTGTAGTTCCAGTTACTTGGAAGGCTGAAGTGGAAGGATCACCTGATCCCAGCAGGTTGACTCTGGGGTGGCCATGAGCATGCCGCTGCACTCCAGCCTGGGCGATGGAGTGGGACTCCAACTCAAAAAAATAAAAAATAAAGTTGTCTATATGTAAGGTAATGAATATGTTAATTAGTTGGATTGTGGTAATCATTTTACAATGTATATGTATATCAGAACATCATGTTGTACACCATAAATATATATAATTTTTGTTTGTGGATTATATCTCAGTAAAGCTGGAGAGGAAGGAAGGAAGGAAGGAAGGAAGGAAGGAAGGAAGGAAGGAAGGAAGGAAGGAAAGAAAAAAGGAAGGAAGGAAGGAAAAAAAAGAAAGAAAGAAAATTAGTTGACTCCTAAATTGGTCCACATAGTAGGCCATGTAAGTTAAACAGTGGACCAAATACAGTTATGATGAAGAAGGTCAAGAAGGATATAAAAGGGGAAATTAGAAAGTTACCTGGGGACGTTTCCATACCACCTTTCCTGGAAGCAGTCGGTTGTAGAAAAGAGAATCATTCTCAGGTAGAAAAGTTGGATCACAGAAAAGTCTACTGTCTTTGATGCACTCCTGCTTCAGTTCCTGATACTTCTGGTTTTTGAAGAGCTTCAGAGGAGGACCCATAGTGTTGAACTATGCCTAGAATGAGGAAAATTGTCTCTGAAGGAAGAGGTTCTCAGATCTTTAAAGGACTACCTGATATTAAACAAACATCCCAGTGACTTCTTCCCAGAGCTAGACACTTCAAGTTTGGCTTTAAAGGAAAAGTCACCATTTTCAAGGAAATAAGGGTTTAGGCTCTTCACCTATGTAGTATAGAGCCTTGGGCAAAGTCACCTAACCATTTTGAGGCCTCAGTTTCACTATCTGCCAAACTGGACAATATGGACCTTAACAATTCCATTGGTGTGTGTGTGTATATATATATATATATACACATACATACATATGTATATATATATATATATATATATATATACACATACATACATATGTATATATATATATATATATATATATACACACACATACATACATATATAAAATTGTGAAGATTGCTAGTTAAGTGTAAGCCACTTAAAGGACAATCTTCCACTTATACTGACAAGGAGTAGTTTAAGGCAAAGCACAATTCTAAATTTGAAGATAAGGGGAAAAGTCACTATATTATATTCAGAATAAGTCGGAGTCCTGGAGAGCCACATACTTTGTACACAAGGGAAGAAGCAACTCCTTTCCATTCTAACAAGTCCTTTTACACAATTCATTCCCTTTCATCATTTAAAGAGCTTTGCATGTTTAATGCTGGCCAGGAAGGTTACTGCAAGAAATAGAGCACAGCAGATGGCCTCCAAAGACAAGGAAAGATAGAAAGATTGCATGGTCTTTCTTCTTCAAAGTCTAATGTACAGTCATTTGCCCGTGATAAAAGGCAGACTGTGAAATTCAATTACACTAATTTGGTGGGCTATAGATTCTTATCCCATGGCAATACACCGTTGCTTTCTTTTCTTTAAGAAGAAAAATATAACTCATTCTGGTTAAACAGAGAATTAATATAGTTGCTCTTCAGCAATGTCTATCAGAGTGTCCCACACTCAAATACCCTTAACCAACCGTTTTTTGTTTTTTTTTTGAGTTGGAGTCTCACTCTGTTGCCCAGACTGGAGTGCAGTGGCCGCTCCCGGCCACCGCAGCCTCGGCCTGTTGGGCTCCGGCGATCCTTCCGCCTCAGCCTTCCGAGTAGCCGGAACTACAGGCATGCGCTACCACGCCCGGCTGATTTTTAGATTTATTGTAGAGATGAGGTTTCGCTGCCCAGGCGGGTCTCGAACCCACGGGCTCAGGCAATCCACTCACCTCAGTCTCCCAAAGGTGCGGGATTACAGGCTGAGCCACCAAGCCCAGCAACCAACCATTTTTTATGAAGACAATTTGAAAGGTAGATTTGATTTTAAATAGCTTTGGGGTGATAATAGGGTTTTCAATGCCCTTGCTTGATTCACAAAGATAGATTTGTAATAATTTGAATGATCCTCTCCTGGCATTCAATAGTAAATAAGAATGGGGTTGTGAAATTTACATATTGTCATCTGTTTCAAAATATATTTTAGGAATAATTGTTTATATTCTATGATGATAGGAGGGTTAAAACAAAACAATAAAAACCTGACTAAGGTTCAGAGAGTCTGCTTAAAAATGGACAAAATTTGCACCAAAAAAAGGAGGATACATTAGCACTTTAAAGAGTATCTGTGTGGTATATTTGTGAGGTTGTTGCTATTTTATAAAAAGTGAAATATAGTCAGACCTCTGTACTAGTTCATTTCATGTCCTTTCCGTATCACATTGAAATCTCTCACTGGTGAAGAGAAGTTTCCCCATCTGAAAACCATAAAAATTTTTAATTTAATTTTTTTTGCAATATATGTACAACAAACTTACCCTTTCTCTGAATCCAAGGAATAAGAAACTGAAAATAACTGCAGTTTTTTCCCATAGCCTTATTTATTGACAATTGCTTTTTAAATTGAGGGCTATGGGACGCTACACAACACTGAAATGCTTTCCATCATCAAATTTAAGTCTGCCCTCATTTTAAATATTAAAATGGGCCCAGCATGGTGGCTCAAAGCCTGTAATCCCAGCACTTTGGGAGGCTGAGGTGAGGGGATTGCCTGAACCCACAGGTTCAAGAACAGCCTGGGCAACTTGGTGAAACCTCATCTCTACAATAAATAAAAAAATTAGCTGGGCGTGGTAGCATGTGCCTGTAGTTCTGGCTACTTGGAAGGGTGAGGCAGAAGGATCGCCAGAGCACAGCAGGAGTGGCCATGAGCGTGATACTGCACTCCAGTCTGGACGATGGAGTGAGACTTAAACTCAAAAAAAAAAAAAAAAAATTGAAATGTATTTCACAGTATTTAAAAGCATAAATGATATCAGTAACAATTTTTGGTTATGCAACATCAACGTCAACCTGAATGTTTGTCCTGGCTCCTTTTTGAAGCCTGTCACAAATGAACCCTAATTTTTGCACGTGCTCAAACTACTGTACCTCTTGCTTTCCCTAGAAAGTTTGGTGGTTTGCCAAAGACTGAGGACTGTAAATGTGGAATAGTCTGGGATAATTAAAATATTTAGTTTGCCAGAACCTCCTAGTCACTGAAGATTCTGGTTAAATAGTTATTTCTTGCTCTTTTCCCAAAAGTCTCTCTTACTATTCATATTCAGTTAAATGGCAAGACAGGCAAAAGCATGCAAAAGGAATCCAGGTTATAAAGAGCTTGTCTACAAACAGAAGCAGCATCAATTGAAAAGAAAATCAGTTTTCATTTTTAAAACCAGTATGATTCCAATAGACTCTTTTAAAGGCAGAATGTACAGCTGGCATGGATAGGTTAAAGTTTGACAGAATGCCATGGGGGTGCCTGCATTTTGGGGGCACATAGTAAGTGAGGAATAGCAGGCTATGAGCCTTAACTTTCGTTAGAGTACAATTATAGTCCTAAGTCCGAGGGACTCATAGAATAGAAGTTATTCTCATTTCTGACTAGCTAACAGTATAACTATGTTGAATCAGTTTGCTCTGTGACCTTGTTCAATTTGTGCCTCAATTTTCTCATCAGGAGAGTGAGATTATGTACCTTGCCCTCTCACACCATGGCTGTACCTAATGAGATGGTTAGTGTAATAGTAATTTTGAATAAGAAGAAAGTGCTCCATAAATGCAAGATATACATTGAGGCCCTCTTCTTGCCTGGTACAGAGCTGGGCACACAACTATTGTTCAGAAAATTTTGTTGAACAGATAAATGTCTTATGTAGAGAACTAATGTTTGTATGGCAGTTTATTGTTTGAAGTATGCGTTTTACATTTTTAGTTCAGGTTCCCCTCATAGTGGCCATGTTTAGTAGAGATTATCTGGGCCCTTCATTTTGTAGCTGTAGAAATGGCAGCTCAGAGAAGTAGCAGCTAGAAACTGGCAGAGCTGACTCAAACTCAGGTTTTGTGTAATGCCAGATTTGGTGTGCAGCTTTCCATCATACCACACAGCTTCTTTTGGTCACTGTTTTCTCAGAGAAAGGATTTTTTAGTTCAAGTGAGGAAACCCTCCAAAGCAAACACAATATAAAATTTTGAGGCATTTTGCCTAGAATTTATTGCAATGGTAGGTATTGAAAATGTCCTTTATTTTTCATGGTTTGAGGATCATGGGAGAATCCGAATCCTTTGCATCTGAGAGCTCATCAGTTAACCTTCAGAAAACTTTTGGAAACCCAGAAGTGTGTAAGTTGGGTTTGTCAAAAACATTTTGCACTTTGGGAATGAAGGAGTGTGGAGAAGGGAATGTTCCCTTCTTTCTGTTCTACTGCACCAGATAGTGATGGGGAGGGGAGAGCCCTTAAGTTAAAGACCACATAATAGGAAATTTGGTAGACAAAAGTTAGGGTTTTGAGTATAAGCCTGGGGATTTGAGTATAAACCAAGGAAAGTCTCTTGCTAACAAGGGAATGCAGACATTTAAGAAAAGGGACCTTGTGGCCTGAGGGCTAGTGGGATGAGTGGTTGGGGGAGGCAGAGCGTGGGATTTAGCACTGAGGTAATGATCTTAGGCAGTATTATTTGAATTCAGACCCATCATCTAGACGAAGAATATGAGGAAGACAAGGGTAGGGGCAGGCCCAGAGTGTGAGTGTGGAAAGATGAAAGTTACCAGGGGAAATTGAGGGAGCCTGCCACATAAAATACAAGACTGCAGTTAGGAAAGGGAGCTTTTGCTACTCACTGGACCAGAAAGGTCGCGGGAGCTAAGCAAACACTTAGAGCAAAATCTCTTGCTACTTTACCTGTGGGCCAGCCTTAGAGTAAAAGCAGATTTTGTTTTACAAAAAAATCTGATAAAGAAAATCCAGTCTGTGGATTTTCACAAACGAATTTCACAAATTCACAAACGAATTTGTGTATAGGTGAGTGAGAGAAAAAGTGAGGGTACTTAAAGGGGAGAGAGCATGACTCCGGGGGCATTGTTTCTGACTAGTTTCTCATTTTCCCCAGTTTCCCCCTTGTTCTGTACTTGGGGCAAAAATTGAGGTAAAAGCAACTAGAAGTTTGTAGATAAATTGAACACAGAAAACGCAACTCTGCCCTGGCATGAAAACCACAATCAGCACCCTTTATCCTCACACCTAAGGTGAGAAAAGGAGGGCTTGAATAGGAAGAAATAATAAAAATTCAGCATCCGCATGACACGCAGAGATTCATGCTTTCCATATCCACACAGAACCACAGCTTATATCCATGGTACACATTTATCAGGAAACTTACGTATGGTTGTTCAGATTCAAAGCATTGGCCAAATATTCTGGGGTCTGAAAGGGATCATAAAGGTCCTCTGATTCAGCCCACAGACTTACATATGACACACCTACTCCTCCCAGAGAGAATACTCTGTTCAAATAAATTCAAAGAAAAAAAGAATACATAATTGTCTGTAATTTCACTGTTGAAGAATCCTACAAAAAATAAAAAGCAATTCAAAATTATAAAAAGAGCACAGGTGGCCAGAAGATCTAGGAACAAATCCCAGATGCCACCATTAAGTGCATATAACATCTCTGTCCCTCAGTTTCCCCATAAGTATAATGGGAATATGATGGCTGCCCTGTCTACCTCAGCATGTTATTGGGAGGCTCTAATGAAATTGAGTATGTGAACATACATTTTAATTGTTAAAGATAAGGCTAAAAGTAGGGCAGTATTATTAGGAAGTGCTTTTTTAGCAAATCTCTTTTCTGTCAGTGGAAACTGAGGTGATGTGATTATATGCTTTAAATAAGACATGTACCAACATTCAAAAGACTAATATAAAATGGCCCCTTAGCCATTCTCTACTCCATATTCCACCTCTTCTTTTTGGCTGACTTGCTCTCTTGGCTGAATGAGCCCACCCTAGACATCTACTTCCACAGTTTTTCAAAAATCGAATTCTGATTTTTATAGAATGTTATGCTGAAAGAACTCTTGAAAATCACTTAGTACAACTTCTTTCTTTTACTGTAAGGTAAAGTGACTTGCCCACTAACTTACATAGTTAATGACAGAGCCAACACTAAAACTGGAACCTCCTGACTTTTGTCACCACAATTTTTTTAAAAGATGAGGGAATGCAAACATGAAAACATAAAGCCTCAAGCAAAGGTATTGCTTTTTAAAATTCTCATTGTCCTCTTCTTGCAGGAATGCACTTAGGAGTTTTGTTTTTGTATTGCAAACTGTCAGAAGGTGAAATGATTTCAAATCAAGGCTAATCAAAGAAACACTGTTTTGGGGTCACAAAGGGGCTTTTTCTGCTTTTAATTTAGAAACTGAAAACTCCCAAGGATATGGAAAGCCTACTTCTTAACCTATTCCTGACCACATTAAGTGTTTAGACTTTTCCCCAGACTGCTAGGGACTCTTTAAAAAATTTAAAAAACTATTCCAGTTCAAAGTATTCACAGACACTGGGGCACACGTGTGCACAGGAACGCACACCCTCCCCCAACAAACTTCCAGAAGAAATGAAAGAGTTGATTTGTAGCTCGCATAGAATTTTTTTTTATTTATTCCTTCATACTATAGAGTGTCCTTAATTTCACAACAACGATTAGCAAATGTGGCATTAGCTGAATTTCAGTAAAACATTAATACAAACCAGGATGTTTTATCTTGAAGCCAGAAGTGACTGTCAGGACAGCAAAATCTGTTGACTTTTCCTATGTGCTCTTCACCAAACTTAGAGATCCAAATCCCCAAAACCAATTGTTTTAATTGCAATGCACCACTCCTTTTTCCTGTCTCCCAGCAGTGAAGCCCCTAGAACGCTATAGTTGGTGTGGGGTTGGGAGATGGAGCCCCAGTTGCAAATCAAAGTTTAAACCAAAGCTAGAATCAGAGAAGAGGACAACCAGGCCAGGGACTGAAAATGGAAGAGCCAATCAACCTGTCACGGGGGCAAGAGGGCCCCTGGCTGTGCAGACAGGGAGTTAAGACAGCCTTGACTGCCACTCCCTTCTGTGCAACAGTGCACAGCTTGCACACCCCACTGCCAGGGCTCACAGGCCTGTTGCACACAGTGTGGCTCCAAGACTTTGCCTGCATTTCAATAATTTGTCCATAACTGTGGATCAGCAGAAGCTAGAAGGAAGCCCTGACAGTAGCTACACTTCTCCCCCTCACAACATTCCCCCAAGTTTGTCCTTGCTTGCCAGGTGTTTTGAGTAGCAGAAGTCAAACACACACACACACACACACACACACACACACACACACACACACACACACACACACAATTGGCCAGATATCCCAAGAAAAATCTCATTTCTAGACAATCACAATCACCCCTCCCTCCCAATAACCAGCCACAAATTCCAATAGAAGTTTCCAAACTGCTAGAAATGCGCACACATTTGATCCAGACAAACCATAAAATGATAGCTGTGGAGCTTGATGAACAAGAAAGTTGAAGTTTCTTCACCTCTATTAGACGCTAAGTTATCCAGTAAATAAAACTCCAGGGTAAGTTTGTGAATCCCCTCTCTACTCACCTGAGTTATCCCAGAGCCCTGCTCCTGCTACTGCTGCTGCTGTCGCTGTTGCTGCCGCTGCCGCCGCCGCCGCCGCCGCCGTCGCCTCTGCCACCGCCGCCGCCGCGGTCGCAGCCACTGCTCTTAGCCAGGTAACCCTACTAAGTCTGTTCAGTCAGTGCGGCTGAACAAAGATTCTGGCTTTCTTAACCTGAAAACTATTTGGGCTGTACCAAGCTCTGTTCACAGGGGGAGATGCCTCCCAGCAACTTCAGGAGGCTTTGCCCCGCCCAGCAGTCAGCCACTGATCCTGAGTCATGAGGAAAATCTGGAAGGCGCCCCTGCCAGATGTGCTGACAGGATGCCCACTCCAGACCCACCCACCAGCAAATCAGAAAACCCGGGAAGCCTCGTTTGGAAGATCTTTCAGTTCCCAGGAGAAATAGGACTTTCAGGGAGGGGGTCTGATAGATTTCTGACTTTTTCTGTCTTAGAGTTCATACCACAGACACGAACATTACTGGAGAGAGGACATGCAGAGAAAAATGTTGAAGTGTTGGCAAAGTTCTCGTGAGCTAGGCTACAGACATGGCCGTGGGAGGCGGGTCTATGATAGTAATGAAAACTTCAGCAAGCAAGTGGGAGTGAAAAAGCAGCTAATGAGGTGCAGTGAAAAAAGTTCACTTTGTGAAACAAAGGTGACATTTGACCAAGGGCAAAGAGAAAGGGGCATTAAGAGGAAAGCGAATGGAGTTCGATTCCACGGCAGCTATAAGAAACCTAATTTTTCACAATAGAACTATGGAGATTCTGCCAAGCCGTGTTAGGTGAAAAGCAGAACAAATAACTGTGTTTGCTCTGACGGGTCAACCAAGAGGGGTGCTCAGACCCCTGTAAACACTATGCCGCATCCCAGTCAAGGTCTTGCTCCCTTCGTCCTGAGTCATTCATTGGGATACAATTCCAGGGACATGAATCTCAAGTTGTTTTGTTTGTTTCATTTTTGCAAACTATGAAGGCTTCCATCATCCCATTCCCCAGCTTTCCTGACCAGTGTAAAATTAACCCTTAATCTGAAATTATTACCCTCTGCTCCATCCTTGCACCAGCCTTCCTTCTGCCTAGTTGGAGACTGAAAATATGAAAGTGAACAAGGAAGCATTCTCTCCCCATTCACTGAGCCCATACCAATATTTTCATGAAACAGATTAGAACATTTCTATAACTCTGAGACTTCCTCCTTGACATTTTCCTACATTCTCCCTCTGTACCTTCTATGACCAGATGGAAATTGAACTAGAGGTAAGACAGAATACAAAACACCAGAGCTTAGGAGAATTGGGGCTCTAAATACTGGCATCCTATTTGGCTTGAGAGTGAGAGATTTCTCAAGTGTCCACCATGTCGTGGGATTTTGACTTTGAAACCAAGGGAGGATATTCTGGCTGGGCTCATCTTCTTCAGTCATCTTTTCCACCTTGTTAATTTTCACACTAGTAGGGAAACACAGAATCTGAGAATTAGAATAAAACTGGGAGGCCATATCTACCCTCATGATCAGTGTAGAAATATCCTTATGACAATCTGAAAAACTTGCCCCTCTATAAAGCATTTGGGCATTTCTTAATTGTTAAAAGTGTCTTCCTTAGGTAGAGGAAAAATTAGCTTCACACTATTTCTAATTCCTCTTTAGCATGACAGCCCTTTAAAATATTTAGCATGTCACCTCACATCATCTGTCCTCTGGGATAAGTATCCTCAGTTCTTTTCAATCATGCCTCACAGGACATGATTTCCAGATATTTTGCCACTCTGGTTGTCTTTTGAGCATAAACCTGCTCAGTGTGTAGCTTGTAGCTTAGTTAAAACCCTCTGTTATTTCTTGCATGAACTATTACTATGTGCCTGATTTTATGTTTGTATGATTAGCTTTTAATTTCATCTAAAAGCTGAGCTTTGCATTCATCCTCAAAAACCATTGCCTTGTTTATTTCAATCTATTCTCTTATGATCTTTCTGGATCTTAAGTCAACTATAGAATATCATATTCTCTACACCAACGTTTCTCAAACTTTCTTTTCATTACCATACTCCTAAAGAGCCTCTTTAGATATTTTTTCCTAATCTCTCTTTATGAAATGTTAATACTATAGACATACTATGTGTGTGTGTGTTTATATAACGTATGTATATCTGTATTCTATGTAAAAAAGAAAAAAGAAAAAGCTTTTTTTTCATTCCTTAAGAACCAACTTTTGTCCTCTTGGAGGCAATATTGCCACCGTTGAGAGTGCATGCTTTATAACACTAAGTTTTTTATCTGCATATTTTATCAGTCAGACTAATAAAAGTATTGAATGAAACAGAACCCAGGACAGAATAATGCAGTGTAATCTTAGAATCCTCCCTTTTTTAACAACCACTTTTAATAAGGTTGTTCAAACTTGAAGCAATCCATATAACTTCTGACCTACCCAGCTATTTTTCCATCTTATCCATCTCAGTGAAATCTGTATACATTATGCTATGGTATTCCTATCATCTACCCTTTTAGATAGCCTTTCAAAAAAGGAAATGGGCTTAGTTAGGCATGACTTGCTTGTAGTGAGCTCAGGCTTACCCCTAGTGATTTCCGTTGCCATTCTAAAACCTCATAAATGAGCTGCTTAACAGTGCATTCTATACTTTTGCCAAGGATAAACACCATGGTCATTGCTCTTCATTTTCCAAGATCTACATTTTGCATTCCACAACACCGCCACCCACCTTCACTAAAAATGGGGATATTTATCTACTTCTTTGCTATCTCTTGTCTTCCTTTTGCCATAATTTCTCAAAGGTTACCAAGTTTGGCTTTGTGATCACATCTATACATTCTCTCAGTAGCCTCAGATGTAATTTGTCTGGGTCTGGAAACTTGAACCCATTGAAGGCAGCTAAGTACTTATTATCTACTTATCTATCTTGGACTTTAAGTCTCTTTCCAGTTCAAAGATCATGCTCCTTGATGAAAAAGTTAAGTAACTTGCCCACGGTCACACACCTAGTAAACTGACAGAGCTGGGATTTAAATTCTAGCCTGTTTGACTCTGGAGTCTGGATCTTAACCAGAATACTATGGAGCTTTCAAATACCAAATAAGTGGTATGGCCCATGGGAGCTATATGAGTTCCAAAATAGGAGAGATCTTTTCTAGCAAAAGTAGTCAAGGTAGGCTTCTTAAGAGACGTAAAATTTGAACTTAGATCTTGAAGGATGAGTAGGATCCCAACAGAAAGAAAGGAATAATGTGTGTATATGTTGGTAAAGGTGAGGGAGGAGACTGAGTATGGCATCCCAGGCTTGGGAAATAACAAAGCTTAAGAATTGCAAACTTGGTCTGCCTTATAGTCTACCTGGTTGATCATTAGGAACATTAAGAAACCACAAATGGTCCAGAGATAGCCAGGGTGTTTGTTCCTGCCTCCCTTAATAACTATTCATTCGAGCTCTGTTCCTTACTGGTTGTATACCCTGAGGCAAGGCACAGTCCTTCTGATCCTTCATTTCCTGCTCTATAACATGGGAATAAAAATGGGCCTACTTTAGAGGGTTGTTGTGAGGATTAAATGAGCTAGTTGCTGGGGATATAATGGTGAGCAATAAAAACATGATCACAGCCCTCAATGAGTTAAAGATCAGCCATCCATTTACTTTGCAGAAGTTTTCAGTCTGTACTATTATTTTCATTATCTGGATAAAGTGATACATTTTACTTATCTTAAACTAACTTCCTTTAAAAGTTTGTGGGATAGTGGCAAGGAAGCTTTTGATCCGATAGCCCAGGATTTGTAGAGCAAGTTGATGGCTGCTCTTTCCAAGATGCTATAGATTCTGGTTAATTCCATTTCAGCCTTCACCCAAGTCTCAGTTTCTGCTCTTTTACTTCCTCTAGCCTCATTCCCAGTTCAATAATTTCCCCTATCTTGGGCATTTTCAATTCCTAGATTGTAAAATTGAATTCCCTGCTAGGAGCAAAAAGCCAGTTGAACCCAGTGTGCCAGATGGAAGTGGAAGGCTATATATTGGTGTAATATGGCTCAGCAATGTAGGGCAGTGCCATTTGGTTTTGGCCAGCTAGCTCCAGTCCTTGCCTCTTTTGAGTTTACAATCCCTCAAGGCCAGTAAAAGTGTGAACAGAAGCCACGGAAGAGGATGGACTGTCAGCTTCCAAACCAAATAACCCTGGGCCAGTGTGGGGTGGAGTTCAACCAAGACTTTGGGAGGGGGTAAATTGGATGTCTTCCCCGTTGGCCTGGTTAACACAAAAATATGCTTCTCTGGGCCGTCAGCAGAACTTTTTATTAATCAGGGGAAGCAACTAATTTGCCTTGTCAACAAAAGGGCTCTAGTTTCTCAGTATTAGTCAGAGGAAACCTCTGTCCCTAATAATTGAAATAAATGGTTACAGTGGTTGCTGATCTCTGACTATATCAAATCCATACTAATCTGTTTGATCTTCAAAGCCCTTCCTCCACCAAAGGATTGGCTTTACCACTGCTTGGCACTATATATCAGACTTTTGTGTTCCAGTTCTCAGGGTTAGACAAAATTATCAAGAACATGGGAACTGAGGGCTAGGAAAGTTGGATGCCTGGTGGGGGAAGGTGATGCTTTGGATACAGATATCATTCAAGTCTTAGGCATAAATTGTAGCTGAGGAAAGTTCAGTCCCAGTGAATCAAGCACTGGGTACCAAGTAAGAGTGGGCAAAGCCATAGATAAAAGACAAGGCAAGAAGTTAAGAATTGAGGTGATCCAGAACTCACAGGTCAATAACTATTGTGCAAGGTGGGATGGAGCCAAATAATGCAAGGCAACAGCTAAGAACAAAGCCAAAAATCAAGTACTTATTCTAAATGGGTGTCAGCTATCCCTACCCCCACATTTCATTCAAGATGTCCCTCCCATCATTGTGACTGTCCTTTCTCACCCTTCCATCTACCAGGTCTTGCTTACTTTTTATTCTCCAATGAATAAAAAATTTTGTTCTCCATGAAGACTTCTGCCTTTTTCACTGATCTCCATCCTCTCTGAAAATCATCTTGCTTTAAGTCAGTATCATATCACATACGTTTCAAGTTCAACATTCTTCAATGTTTCATGAGTATGCTTGGACTTCCTTAGACTGAAACTCCTTGAGGGCAGCAGCTCTACATTCTGTGCTTCTGGGTCAAGCATCAAGTAAATGTTCAGTAAATCCTTGGCAATGAATTCCAGAGACATTCGGAATAGAAGTCAGTAACAACTTAGCAAGAAACTTGAGATGAATATATCACACATATACACACACTTAGAAAATAAAGTAGAGCCATCTTAAATGGAGAAATGGGGAAAGTTATAATATCCCTTTGTGAGCTGCACATCTATAAACAGCTCTTTGAGAGCTGAGAAAGCTTATAGAATTAGAACAAAATGGAACGAGGCAGCCTTGAGTTGTCATTAAGCCTGAGAATGAAGTAAAGATGGGAAGGAGGTTAGAAACAAATTGAATTATGAAAAATTTCTAACATGGGCTGAAGAGGCTTTTTTCCAATCCCTATAAAATGTCATTCATCTGGCCTCCACTAATTTGGGATTTTTTTTTAATTGGACCAAGGGAGGCTGTAGCTTGTTATAGTCGAATCTTGAAAGAAAGAGTTGCTAAACTAATTAAACCTCCTCCATGTTCGGAAAGGGAGTGGAGGATGGGGTAAAGTCTTGTTTGACTGAGTTAAAAGAAGTTTTCCCAGTTGCCTCCTAGAGCTCTTTAGAAGCCTCATTAAGCTAATTATAAGTCCTGGTTGTATAGTCATTCTTGTTCAATTTTCCCTTTATTGCAAATACTTAGGAGTACTAAAACTGCATTTTTAAAAAATCTATAATTCTAACTTTTTTGCTATCTTGGACTCCTCCCTCCTCAGTTGGTACCAAGAAAGAAGGTACTAAATAGGTATGGAATACTGAGAGCTTCCCTGTGCTATCTCATTTAATCTGCACAAAACAACTCTGTGGTAGAGATATTGTTTATCTTGGTTAACAGTGGAGGGGGGGGACACCTGCTGGGTGGGGGCGGGTATAAGTAACCAGCCTCAGGCCACACAGGAAGGAAATAGTAAGCCCTGTTTCTCAAAAAACAATTCTCCCAACTCCAAAGACCTCCTGCTTTCCCCTGAACCATGTCGCCTCTAAATTGAAAATAACCATTGACTAATAGGGAATTTGAAGACTTTTTTTGACAAATTCTGCCTTATTAATAAATAAAGCAAAATTATTTAAGTGACTGTGAATTCATGAGAAGAACACATGTTCAAAAATAGAGGTTATATTTGTAATAGCCAAAAACTGGAAACAGCCCAAATGTCCTAGTTTTAGAAATGGAGAACAGATTAGCATTTGCCAGGGGTTGGGGTAGGGAGGTTGTGTTACAGGAGGAAAGTGAGTGTGGTTATAAAAGGATGATATTATGAAGGATCCTTAGGTGATAGCACTGTTCAGTATCTTGACTCTGGTAGTGGATACAGGAAAATAAGGTGTTAAAATTATATAAAATTAAATACATACACACAGATAAATATCAGTAAAAATGGGAAATCTGAATAAAAGGTGAATTGTATCAATGTCAGTATCCTAGTTGTGATATTATACTGGAATTTTGCAAAATGTTATCATTGGGGAAAACTGAGAATAGGGTAAAACAGGCTCTCCCTATACTATATCTTACCACTGCTTATGAATATACAATTATCTCAAAACACACAATAAAAAAGAGATTATATGTAGTGGGAAGATTTATATATAAATCAAATATATTCTCTCTGATCCAACATAATTCTCTTTCGAAAGTTACAGTGGTCTGGTAGGTTTGAGCAATCCAGTCAAGACTTGGAGATGAAGTAGTGGGACTTCCAGCTCAGGGAGACTATTCCCCAGGGAACAACACAGGTCATTGAGTCTGACTGAGTGCAAGGGAATGGGAGTGTGGTGTGAAATTCGAAGGAGCAGATTTCATGCTTGGCAGCCCTTCATTGAAGACCATAACTTTGCAGGTTCCTCTGCTCTTTGCTGGGAGAATGAACTCTGCTCTCAGAGGTCTGGCAATGATGGGCCCCAGCCAGAATAAGCTACACAATTTGCTGGGCCCAGTGCATAAAGAAAACGTGGGACTTCTTGTTCAAAATGCATTGGGAAATTCAAGACAACCACTGCAGGACATTAAACCAGGCATGGGCCCCTCTAAGCACACAATACTGTGCAGCTACACAGGTCCTGGCCCTGGTTAACATTGCTGCTAAATCCCCACAGCTGCAATATCTACAGAACACAAACCATCACCCCCTTCCCAGCCCTTCTCTGCTGGTTGGAATTGACTGAGATGACTGAGGTCCAAGGGGTCCTTTGGGACCTATTCACTGTGTAATCACAGCTCTGGGCATTAGAAAATCACCACTGATGGATGGACTGGACTGCTGCTACATAGACCAGATATAAAGCAAGAAAGTGTGGAACCTAGAGGCAGAATGCAGGTTGGAAAACTCTGGTGCCCACTGTTGAAAGAGAGACTGGCGAGAAGTAAATCAGGCTGGTGGCCATTCTGAAAGTGTACTATGGATGGAACACTAAACTACAGCTTGGAGGCCTGGGCTCAAATGCTAGCTCTGCCTCTCTAGAGCTAATTAATTAATTTCTGGGTGCATCAATTTTCCCATCTATAAAATGGAGATAATAACAATAGTACTTTTCTCTTTGGGTTGTTATGTGGATAAAATGAAATTATGGATATGAAAATACTGTGAAAGAATTAATGGTGAGCAGAAGTGTGAGACATCTCTGAATGACCACCACCCTGATTATCACACAAATCCCTAAGTTGCTCCTACCAGGTGGTGGTTGTCCTGATCTGATTCCTGAAAATAAGAAGTAAGGTTAAAATGCATGACCCGGATTTTCAGTTTTGACCAACACAGAGTAGCTCCATTCCCCATTCTCACCCCCAGGCTCTCTCTTATAATTAAAAAATCAGAACTTGAGAAACAACACAGCCTTAAATTCCTTGGGTTTTCTTTTTTCCTCCCATGTATCTCACAGGTTGATGTAGAAGCCTCCAATATGGAACTTACAATGAGCAAAGACAAAAAAAAAAGGTCCAAGAAAAGCCTGTTGTAGACATATGACTGGGAAAAAATAATTTAACAATTGAAAACACTTTTTGGCAATCCTCACTCTTTTCCAACTAAACATCAGTAGAACAACTGCATACTATGCCTCTGGGACTTCAACAGGGCTGAAGGGGGGACTGATATTCTAACCTCTGGCTGGCAGAAATAGTCAGTGCTCCAGTTCGCCCATCAGAGTAGTGTCAAATAGTCCAGCAGTGAACTGAGTCTCCACTCCCATCTAGCAGCAAAGAGACTGAACAAGGTGATATGAGGCAGGATTAGTTGACTTCAACAAACAATTACTAAATCTCTCAAAACAAATGAAAAACTTGGAAATGTCAGCAAAGAGATAGAAAATGTGAACGAGAACCAAAGAGAAATTATATAACTAAAAAGCACAGTAACTGAAGTAAAAATACTCATTGATAGGCTCAATAGTAGAGATAACAACGGACAGAATCAGTGAACCTAAATTAGCCAGATCAATAGAATTAACTCAATGTGAAAAACAGACTGAAAAAAAAGGTGAAAGGGGACTCAGGGAACTGTGGGACAATAACAAAGGTATTAACATTTGTATCATTATAGTTCCAGAAAGAGAGAATAAAGAGTGCAGGGTTGAAAATATTTTGGAAGAAATATGTAAACCTACCAACTGTAGTGACTTCAAACAGAATAAACCCAAAGAAATTCATGTGAAGACACACCATAATTAAACTTCTAGAAACTAGAAGTCATAGTCCAAAAGAGAGAATAGGTCTAGGGGAATTCAGTATAGGAGATGTTTAAGGCTGTCAGTTCTCCCCTTTTTGCATCTCAACAGGGAAGAAGGGTGAGTCCCACCTACTTCAAACCCTGGCATCCTTGTTCTCTATCCTCAGGCCCAATCATCAAGCCTACCGTTCACATTCAACAGACATTTGTGAGCACCTAATATTGGCCATTCATTCACCTACCTGCTGGGAAGACAACAATGGACAAGCCAGAGTCCCTGCCCTCGTTGATGGAGCTGCAGTCTAATAAATGGAGACAGATATACAGGGAATGTGTGGAGAAAGAGAGTAACTACACAGAGCAGGATATATGTAGACATATACTTTTCACAGTTAAGAATCTTACATTAGTCACCCTTTCATTCATTTAATATCCATGAATCATTCAAACACTCACAATATCTAAGAATCTGCTGGGCCTTGGAGATACAGATAGTTCATGCCCTCAAGCACCAAATAAATAGTGTGCTTGTAGAACAAGATTTCTTAACCTCAGTGCTATTGTTATTTGGGACTTGATAATTCTTTGTTGTGGGAGGCTGTTCCGTGCATTTTACAATGTTTAGCAATATCCCTGGCTTCTACCCACTAGAAGGCGGTAGCATCCTCCAAGTTGTGATAACCAAAAATGTTTATACACATGGCCTATGTCTCCTGCTGGACAAAACCACCTTCATTTGAGAACCACTACTGTAGGGTAAACTAAAAAGTGGACAATACAAGGAGGGGGGGCAAAAAAACCCAGAATTTATTTATAAAAAATCATGTATTTACTCTTATATGTTTAAACTTCAGTCACCCTCAAAGTACTCTCCATTTGATGTAATACACCTATTGAGACATTTTTGTCCACCTTTCAAAACAGTTTTTGAACTTGTCAATTTTGAAGCCTTTTAGTGTTTCTGCTGTTTTTTTGTTTTTTTTGTTTGTTTGTTTCACCTCTTCAACATCAGCAAAACGTTTCTTTCTGAGGATTTTTTCATCAAGGGAAACAACAACATCAACAAAAAAAGCCACTCAGGGCGAGATTGGGTGAATAGGGAGGGTGAGGTACGCGGGTCATGCCAGTTTTGGTCCAAAACTGCTGAACACTCAACGCAGTGTGGGCAGATTGTTCTTGTAAATTATCCATTACGAAATGGGCGAACATGTTGAAAGAATCTCCCCCAAAATATTCACTGAAGCCAAACATAGCCTCTCACAACGCTAGGTGGTACACTGGTGCCGATGGGTTTCTGGAACACTCACCTAGCAGGAAAAGCCTGAACAGCAAGGGGTCCACCCTCCAAAAAATAATTCCAGTTTTTTGGGGTTCCCCTTCATATTTGACAAAAAATGTGATATAAAATGTGATAACTGCTTTGATAGAGAAAACTCCCTCAACTTCCCATTGTTTCTAGATCCTCCAGAGGTGGCCTCACTCCATCTCCAGCCTTATCTCCTGCTGTGTGACCAAAGCTCCCAATATATTGCAGTCTAATCATCCCCAGAACATGGCATGCCTTTTTCCTTCCCCAGACCTTTCCATGTGCATTTTTCTCTACTTTGAAACCCTCCCCTGGCCATCAATCTAAAATGGCATAGCACTATTTTCAAATCTTTGTTTGAGGTATTTGTCTCATTTTGAGGGCAGGGACTGTGTCAAATTCATCTCTGTATCGCCAGTGCCTGACATAGTGTTTACTTCTTGAAGGAATGCAAGGAGACAGAAAAGAGAGAAGACATGATTGTTCCTAGCTCTCAGATTGCTTCTGTTCTACCTGGGGACAGCGAGACAAACAGAAACGAAATATTAGCATTCTGTACAATCCATTTTATAGTAGAATTAAGTGTGACTATATACGGGATGTATTATAAATGATAAAGTGTGGGTGGAGGATTCATGAGATGAGAAAATTGAATTGGGCCTTGAAGGATAAGGCTGGCTTTGATAATAGGAAGGTTAGGAAGGAGTAGCTAAGGAATGAGGGTGGGACAATGAGAAAACCAAAGCCCAGAGAGTGTAGGCTTGACACTTGCTTCATGGTACACAGGAGGTTTGCTCCCACCCTGAGGTCTGGCTAAATCTTGACTCCTTTAAACAGGTAGCAAACGGAAAAAGTTATAAGAATGGTAGAAGTTCTGGACTGCTGGAAAACACTGGAAGTGACAGGTTCTGAGACCGAACACAAGCACACTGCCCGCAATGACCTGATATTCTAAGCACAGAAAGCAAATTCTTCCTTAGTGCTTCTCTACCTAATTTGGACTCAGCACCTATCATATACAATGTGCTCCATGTATATTATCTTGCTTAGCTTTCATAGTAGTAAAATGGGTGTCTCAGTGGCAGAGCTGAGATTCGAACTCAAGTTTTTTGATGACAAGCTCTGACTATCATTGTGCCACACTGAGCTCAAGTCTGGGTTCTGGAGGTGTTCTTAGTGCACTCCTTCCTTTCTTCTTTCCTTCCTTCCTTCCTTCCTTCCTTCCTTCCTTCCTTCCTTCCTTCCTTCCTTCCTTCCTTCCTTCATTACTTTTCTCCCTCTCTAGAAGCTTCTAATCCCAAGACACTCCATCCAGAAGAGTATGAACATTCTGGAATGGGGCATCTACAAACACTTCCAAGATTAGTACAATTTAACCCAGATACAAAGACTCTTCTGGAGGGTTGCCAGGAGTACTTCTTTGTGGAATAAGTAAGACTTGAGCTGGACCTGAAGGGATACTAGTGCTTTGAGAGAAAGCAGACATTTTGGGTATAGGGAGATCTGTAGAATTTAAGGTCTTGAGTCAGGTGGAAATGTGGTATGTGTTGGGGATGGGCTTCAGGGAGGATTAGTGAGGAGGACTCATGGGGCTAGGCTTCATGAAGAGTTCATGTTGACAAATAATGGGAAACCAGACTAGGTAGAGCCTAAATGTGGAGAAGAACTCACAGAACTCCATGTATTAGGAGTTTATGTGAGTTCTGTAAAGCTGATATGAGAGACACAGGAGCCCGCCTAGCCAAATATAGCTGTAGAGACAGTCATGGATTAGTTGACTGGGGCAGCTGAGGGGGCTGCCACTGGAGGGTGGGTATTATAATTGAAACTTCTTTTATGCCAAGCTACTCTGGAATAGAGGTGGTAAGCAAGAGCCCACCTACAGTGAAACTGTGCCTTGAGTCCCTTCACCTCCATGTTCCACCTTCCCTTCTCACTGAATTTTAATCACTGTATTTTGGCATTTTGTACACAGAATGCTTACTTTCTGTCACTGGTGGGGTGTCACCCAGGACCATCTTTCCTAGGAAGCATCTTTTTATCTCACTGCTAGTCCCCTTTTCTTCCTCCATCAAGCCGTATCACCTTTTTTCAAGGCTCTATCATATTACTAGCACAAACTCTATAGACAAATTAACAGTAAATATTGATGGCTGATAATGTTTTAATAATGTTTACATTTGAATGGGAGCTTGTAATGCCTTTCTAGAAATGAGACTAGAGTTGTTATGGGACTTCAGGCTTAGAGAAGGGGGATGGGGAATGGGGTGAAGATGGGGGTAGGGATGGGAATTTGAGAAGGGGCCTTTTGGTGACCTTTGCATAATGATAGTATTGCTTATTTCTTGGATGTTTGAAAAGAGGCTTCCCCCCATTCCCCTCACTATCCCCTCCATGTTCTGTCTACCTTGCTCCTGCATTCCAGGATCCTGCCCAAAATAACTGTATTAATTAAACAGCACTTAGATATAGAGAAAATGCCCAATTTGGTTTGGGGATAGAAACTCTTCCTGAGTTGTCAAGGACCCCACAAAACTGAAGCTGCTGCTATTGGAGCTCATATTCACAGCTCCCTTGGACACTAAAATTAACAGATGGGACACTTCAATCCAGGGCACAGTTGTCAAAAACCACAGTTTAAATCAGTCACAGACAACTGTTTCATTCCCCACACTTGCCTGGGTGTAACAACTGCAGGAATGCCTCTGCTTAAATTACATCCAGTGACACCACAGGGAGAGACATGTCTAGGCTGCATTCATTCTTGGTCCTTTCTGAGCTCCTTTTAGATCAGGGGTCAGCAACCTTTCCAAAAAGGGGTGCCAGGGTTCTGATCCATGTTCTTTTATCAGACCGGTGTGTGTGGGGTTATGTATGCAAACAATGGCAAGGTGGAAGAGTGGCGAGATAGAGGGAAAGGAGGGATGTGCTTACCAATTATTAGCCAGAAACAGAGCAGCACTGGGTTACAACTTACAAAAATAAATGGTGAGGAAGGGATTCTACGTGTGGCCTCTGATCTATGTGCCTGTGGGTCACCACTGGGTATCCAGCTTTAGGGTACCAGCCCTTTGATAATGACATTCACCCACCCATCCATTTGCTCAGGCATGTGTTGAGTGGCCATACAGTGCCAGACACTGGAAACACAACCTGAATCAGACACAATTTCATCCTTTAAGGAGCTCACAATCTAGTTGCCATTTCCGGTAATTGAACTATTCACCCAGCCTAGAACTCACTGTCATTCGCTTCACTAGCACTTACTGAGTGCCAGGTACCACACTTCACTGGTTAGTTGCATGCAGAGATACAGAGAAAAATCAGACAAGGTCCTTCCAGTATAGCAGCATAGAAAAACACGCAGACATGTCCCTTTATATTCAATGTGGCAGGGAACATTTGGCATAAACGAGCCTCTTAGATACCTTCTGACCTATGATTCAAGATCTAGAGGGAGTAAGCCTTAGATTTGGGAAGGGTCAGGTCTGGGGGAAGGCAAATTCTTGTGTCTGGGACTTGTCCTGTCACAGTACCAAGTTCTTCTTGGTAAACAGTTGTTGTTTTTGTTTTGGGAACGATCTCTTTCATCATTTCTTTCACATAGGAAAAATAAACTCAAATTAGTGAAAGGTTAGTGAAATGAAGCAGGGAGGCCTTCTGATGAACAGATTCTGTTTTACTTGTAGTTCATGGGCTTTGGAGCTTCTTTAGATGATACTCATCTCTCAATGCCTCACTATTGTGTACCAGGTCTCAATCTGGGAGTCTCTGAAGGTAGTAAGTGGCGCCCTTAAGCTATTTTTCAATATTAAAAAAATCATAGAAATTGTACATTTAGCCAAGACAAAGCCACAGAGAGCTAAGTACAATATCATATTTCTTTGCTTTTGACTGAAATTATATTAGCTTTGGTGTGGTTAACTCATGCGGATCAGAAGCTCCAAGTGAGTAAAAAATTGGGAAGATGAATTCTTCCATAACAAATGTAGCTTTGCTAGATAAAAAAATTTTCCAAACATGGAGGCCACGGAGGGAGGGGGGGAATAAAAGGGATCCTTGGTGGTGAAAAGGTTGGAAATCACTGACCTCCACGTATGGATGCCAAAGTTTGGCTGCAGATCCAAAGCCTATGACCACAGAATCCTGGGATTATTGGCATCTGACACCCCTGATGTGGTTCCTGTTGGAAAAGCAAACATGCTCCCTGCCCAGCTTTCTAAAGTGTTATACATTAACAGGCTTACAAAGCACCATTCACGGGTGGACAGGTTTTTTTTGGATCGCGGTTTACTGTGTTTTTGTACCTGCAGTGAAAGAACGTTTCAGAGGAAGCACAGGCTTGCCTGAAATCTACAAAGCTATGCTATTGCCAGACAAGCACAGAGCTCCTTATAACTTACAGAGCTGGAACAAGCTGTCCACACCTTTCTCCTTCTCATTGACAGCCTTCATCCAGTACCTCTGAGAACGCACATTCCATGAACACACGCAAAATAGACTAAGAATATCCACTGGATATAAGCAAAGAAGGAGGAGCTCTGCAGGGTATGGAGTAAGGAAAAGGATTTGAAAGAGTCTGGTTAGAGAATCACTCCCACTCTTCCCATTGACAGAAAACGTTTTCTGGAGGAGGCTTAGGAGGAGAGCTCAGGAAAACTTAAGGGAGGGAGGAGCGGAAGTTTCCAGAGAGAAAAGGGATTCCCAGCCTACGTTAATTTTTAAAATTTTTAATTTTAATTGTGATAAAATACACATAACATAAAATTTATTATCTGAACTATTTTTAAGCGTACAGTAATGTTAAGTATATTCACATTGTTGTGAAACAGATCTCCAGAACGTTTTCATTTTGCAAAAGTGAAACGCTATAGTCATTAAACAACTCCACATTTCCCTTCTCCTCAGTCCCTGGTAACCACTATTCTACTTTCTGTTTCTATTAATTTTACTACTTTAAATACCTTAAGCCGGGCTTGATGGCTCATCCTGTAATCCCACACCTTTGGGAGGCTGAGGTGAGTGGATTGCCTGAGCCCGCGGGTTCGAGACCCGCCTGGGCAACTTGGAGAGACCTCACCTCTACAAAAATTAGCTGAGTGTGGTAGTGCACGCCTGTAGTTCCAGCTACTTGGAAGGCTGAGGCGGAAGGATTGCCGGAGGAGCCCAGCAGATCGAGGCTGCGGTGGCCGGGAGCAGCCACCGCACTCCAGTCTGGGTGACAGAGTGAGACTCCAACTCAAAAAAAACCCAGAAGAACCTTATATATGTAGAATCATATTTAAAAATACAAGCACACAAATACAAAGTATTTGTCTTATTTATTTATTTGTTGTTTTGGTTTTTTGAGTTGGAATCTCACTCCATTGCCCAGTCTGGGGTGCAGTGGCACGCTCGCAGCCACCCCAGCGTCGACGCCCTGGGCTCTGGCGATCCTTTCGCTTCACCCTTCCAAGTAGTCAGAACTACAGGTGCGTGCTACCATATCCAGCTGATTTTTTTTTTATTTATTGTAGAGATGAGGTCTCACCAAGTTGCCCGGGCTGGTCTCAAACCCGCAGGCTCAGGCAATCCACTCTCCTCGGCCTCCCAAAGTGCTGGGATTCCAGGCTGACCCACCGAACCTGTCCTATTTTTTTATTTTTGTAGAGATGAGGGCTTGCTATGTTGCCTAGGCTGGTGTCAAATACCTGGGCTCAAGCATTCCTCCTGCCTCAGCCTCCCAAAGGGCTGGGATTATAGGCATGAGCTTCCACACCCAGCCTTTTTGTAACTGGCTTATTTCACCTGGCATAATGTCCTCAAGGTTCATCCATGTTGTGGCATGTGTCAGAATTTCCTTCCTTTTTAAGACTGAATAATATTCTATTGTATGTATATGTCACATTTTGTTTATTCATTACTCTGTTGGACACTTAGTTGTTTTCATATTTTGATTATTATAAAAAATGCTGGCTGGGAGCAGTGGCTCAAGCCTGTAATCCCAGCACTTTGGGAGGCTGAGGCGAGAGGATTGCCTGAGCTCAGGGGTTCAGGACCAGCCTGGGCAACTTGGTGAGACCTCGTCTTTGCAATAAATCAAAAAATAAGCTGGGTGTTGTAGAGCGCGCCTGTAGTTCCAGCTACTTGGAAGGCTGAGGTGGAAGGATCGCCTGAGCCCAGCAGGTTGAGTCTGAGGTGGTCATGAGCGTGCCACTGCATTCCAGCCTGGGTGACAGTGTGAGACTCTGACTCCAAAAAAAATTTTTTTTAATGCTACAATGAACATGGATGTACAAATATCTCTTTGAGATCCTTTCCATTCCTTTGGGTATATTCCCAGAAGTAGGATTGCTGAATCATATGGTAATTCTATTTTAAAGAACTGCCATACTACTTTTCATAGCAGCAGCAGCATTTTACATTCCTGTCAACAGTGCACAAGGGCTCCAATTTCTCTGTATGCTTGACAACGCTTATTATTTTTTGTTTTTTTGATAGTAGCCTTTCTAATGAGTGTGAGGTATCTCTTTTTGTTTTGATTGGCATTTCCCTAATGATTAATGAGATTGAGCATCTTATCATATACTTGTTGGGCATTCATATATCTTCTTTGGAGAAATGTCTATTCAAGTTGTTTGTCCAATTTTTGATAGGATTATTTGTTTTTGTTGATATGGGATTGCAAGAGTTCTTTAAAAATTCTGGATATAACTTATTGGATATATGGTTTGTAAATATTTTCCCATTCCATAGGCTGCCTGTTCAGTCTGTTGATTGTGTCCTTTGATGCTCCAGCCCATATTTTAAATTATTTTAATTGACAAATTAAAATCATATTTATTTATAGTGTACAATCGTTTTTGAAATTTGTATACATAGTTGAAGGGCTAAATCAAACTAACATATGCATTACCTCTCATGCTTACTATTATTTTTTGTAGTGAGAACATAAGTCCACATTTTTAAAGATAAGGAAAGTGTGCTAAAATGGAGAAAGAATCCAGCAAGAATGATGCCAGAGGCCAGATTAGGTTATTCTTCCAAGTCCTTTGGGATCCATGTTTTTGCATCCCAGTCCTCCTGGAGATGTTCCTTCAGAGCCCCTCCCAAGTTTTTGGGGCACCACTTTGTCTTTACACTACCGGTTCCAAGCTGCTTTTACAGAGAACAGACCTCATTCTAAGTGACATCTGCCTTTACCACCCACAACTTTCTTGTTGCCTTTTCAACGGCTTTGCAATCTGTCCTTTCAAACCACAGCATCTTAACAGCCTCAAATCCACTTTGTAACCTTTTGCCATTTCAGCTAGAGAAGAGGCTAAACTTTGCTTTTATGAGAACCATAATAGCAGGACTTAGTGTAGAGGTCATATGACATATCACAATTTTGTGGAGAAACAAGTTGGTCTAATGTAAAGACCATCAGACTATCACTTTCTAGCTGTGCAACTGTTGACAAGTCACTTCACCTCTCTGAACCCCAGTTTCCTACAAGCATGAAGATAACCCCACCCACCCTGATGGCATGTGGTGAGGCTTGTTCAGGATAAAGTGTGTGTGATACCGAGCACAGTGCCGGGCACACTACGAGAGAGCCCAACTACTGGTAGTTCTTCTCACTGGGCTTGGACTTTTTAGCCAGAAGGAAGCATGCCCAGTCAAGGCCCATTCCACTCGGAGGCAGCACAGCACTGAGGGGCTATGATTTAAATGTTCAATTCAAAACTCATGTTGGAACTTAATTCCCAGTGTGGCAATATTAGGAGGTAGGGCCTTTAAGACGTGATTGGATCATGAGAGTTCAGCCTTGTGAATGAATTAGTCCATTCATGAATTAATGGGATAATGGGTTATAACAGGAGGGGAACCAGCAACTTTGTAAGAAGAGGAAGAGAGACCTGAGCTAGCGAGTTAGCACACTATGCCTCCTCAGGATGCCACAGAAAGTCCCCATCAGCAAGAAGGCTCTCACTAGATGTGCCCCCTTGATCTTGGACTTCCCAGCCTTCATAACTGTAAAGAAATAAATTATTTTTCTTTACAATCACCCAGTTTCAGGTATTCAGTTATAAGCATCAGAAAATGGACTAAGACATCCCTCATCTGTTTTTTACTTCTGGTAGTCTCATGCTCACAGCCTCGGTTCTGTGAGAACCTGCCATTGCCCAGCAGGAGGCCTCCAAATGTCTACCCTTTAGTGACACTTTTCAATGGCCCTCAGCTCTTCCTGGCCTGGAACTCTTCCTATCCTCTGACTCACTTCCCTCCAGTCAGAACTGAAAACTTTCCTCCCTCAGATTTCATCCTTTGCCAAGCCCTGTTGATTCTACCTCTTGGAAATCTCTCTAATTTGTCACCTCCTTCCCAGCTTTATGGTCACTAACCTTTTCCAAACTGCTATCGGTTCTCATCTGGATCATGACATCAGCCCCCAATGCCCAAGAGTCTCCTGCTCTTGTGACTCTCTGGTCCAGTGTTCAAACAGCAGCAGCAGGAGTGATCTATTTACAACTTTTATCTGCTCATCTCATCTCATCTCCTGCTTAAAACTCTTTAATGACTCTCTGAGTGCTCTTCAGGGGGAAATTCAAACTCCTTAATGTAGCTTACAGGCCCCATGTGGTCTGGCCTCTGTCTGCCTCTTTGGTGTCATCTCTCGCCACCTCTTTTCCATCACACTCCACACTTCAGCCATATTGGACTTCTTTCAGTTGCTCCAACAAACGGTGCTTTTCCTCAGGGCCTTCACATATTTTTTCCCCCTCACCTGGAACATTCTTCCTCCCTCCAACTAACTTTTATTCACCTTCAAGTCTCAGCTAAGATGCCACTTCCTCTGGGAAAGTTCTTCTCACCCCTGTCAGGTTGAATTAGGCACTCCATGTGGTCCCTCTGCCATCCTATGCTTCCTCATGTCACAGCACTGGACACACTGTTATCATTAATGTCTACCTTAGCTACACTTGGAGCTCTGTGGGGTGAGGGGCCATGTCTGTTTATCTCCTAGAGCCTAGTACAACACCTGGCACATACCATGTTGCATATCTGTCGAATGAATCCTAGTTTTGCCTTCCCAGCATCGTCTTCATCCACTCACTTCCCTGCACTCCACACTTTAAGCTCCTAACCCTCACTGGAAGCCTTTCTGATCTCTAAACACATTGGACATGGATCATACCTCTTTGACTTTGTTCGTAGGTCCTTCTGGCTGGAATACCCTTACCCTTCCTACTTTCCCTCCTTCCCTCCCCTTTTTGCCTAACAAACTACAACTTGTTTTTTAAGCCTCAGCTCAAGTTTCACCTCCTCGTGAAGTCTGTGCTTGAAGGGGACCATTAAAACAAAGATTTATTCTAGGCAGGGTAATTCTTAGCTCATTCTTCATCATTAATGCTTTACTACACTAACTCCAATATCTAGCAGCTTTCACCACTCGCCCTACCCCCTCACCCCCCCGCAGCAGACTGCTCCCCCTCCGGGCTCCCTCAGCTCCTTACAGCACCTCCATCACAGCACTTCCTCAAACCTTTGGGGGATGGTTTCTTGTTTGTTTAGTTTAGGTTTTTTTTTTTTTTTCCTGGATGAGGTAGGAGAACATTGTTTGACCTTAACCACCCCTCTCTGCTGGCTCCTTGTAAGGGGACCTTGGGCTCATTTCTTCAATTAAAATGAGACATAAATTCTGTCCCCTCCTCCACCCTTTGTCTTTTCCCTGCCAGTGTGCCCACTCATTACTGAGACAAGCCAGGGCTGCTTCCCTTTCAGGAAGCATCATTTTTCTAATTAGCCTTTGATTGGAAACAGTGCCATTGCAGCTGGACTGCTTTTAGGGCCTGCTGGTAATGGGCAGCCTGGTCATATGGAAAGAGCACTAGCCCAGGAGTCAGGAGGCCCCAGTACTAGCCCATCTCTGCCTCTAACCAAATGTCTGAATGTGGATAACCTCCTTTCCTTCCCTGGGCTTCAGTTTCTTTCTCTTCTCAACAACAAGGGGCTTGAACTTTGTATTTTGCAATAGCACACAAGGTGTGGTTCACAGACCAGAAGCATGGAGCATCAGTGGCTAGCTTGTTAGAAACACAGAATCTGGGCTCCACACTAAATCTCCTAAATCATACTTTGCATTTTAACAAGAACCCAAGGTGATTCTATCCACAACAAAGTTTGGGAAGCTCTGTAGTTTCCCAGATGAAAGACTCACTGAGGCTCTTGATAAGCATACAGCTCCCTAGGTCACTGTTCTGTAGACTCTAACAAAGTAGGATTGGGACAGGGTCCTGGAACTTGTATTTGTAACAAGTACCCTAAGTGACTCACATCCCCAGAGAAGTTTGGGAAACACTGGACAAGTGGTTTATAAAGACTCTTCCACCTTTGACATTCTGCAATTCTCATTCACACTTCATTGCACTTGTTCATTACCGAGGAGAGTAAATAATGGTACCTAATTCAGAGCTCCAGAACTTGCTCTCTCAGTTGGGAGAATACATTTAGAATCATCCAGGGCTGTGCAGGTGAGGGAAAAGGAAGAGGGATTACAACTGCTCAAACCAAGTCTTCTTGATTGGAGAAAATAAGCAGCTTCCGGGGTTCAAAGGCAAATTACCTACTTACTGAAGGCTGTCTCCTATAAGCCATCAGGCTTGATGTAATCAGATGATCTGAAAGACCCTCTTAGATTATTGAAAAGGGGAGCTTAGAAATGGAGGGTGCAACACCTTTCCTACACTGGCAAGGGAATCTAGGAGAGGGAGTCCAGACAAGTTGACAAGGAAACTTGGGAAAAGCCTCTTCCTGAAAGAAATCCTATTTTCCAAGCCCTCAGTACGGATGTGTGGCCTGACAAGGGATGTTTTCCAATTTGTGAATGTATTTATATAAATTCTTTTTTTAGAAAGGTATAAAAACTCAATCACATATAGTTATATGCCTAACAAATCACCTTTATTTGGAAAAGGGAAAAAATTTACATAAGTTACATAAGATCAGGACTGCCCTGGAAAGTTCAGGATTGAAAGTTGCCAGTTTTTCTTCATGTTTGGATTTATTTTTCTTATAAATATGCCTTAAGTTCCGTTGCTGGTAGGTTTTGGCTACATCTGAAATTTAGACAGGTGGAGAGAATGTGGAAGGGCATTCAGAGGGTATTTTTCTAGGCAGGAAAAGAAGGGTAGGTTCTGTCAGCAAGAGTGAAGTGTGAATGAGCATTGCATAGCCAGAGCTGAAGTCAGGGAGGAGGTGCATGAGAGGCTATGAAGCTGTTCGGAGCAGAGGACCAGGTCTGGGAACAGGGGAAGCTCAAGCTGAATTGCTCAAGTCAGGGCTTTCCCTCTTTCTCATTTCCTCCCTACATCCAATCTGTCTAGAAATATCCTGACATTTCTATATGGACAGCTCTTTGCCCCACCCCACCTTTCCACCATCACTGCTCTGGTTTTTTTTTTTTTTTTAAGCAGTGGAGTACAATTCAGGTTTAGGTGCATAAACGCTTATTGTGCAGGTGAAGTTTGGGCCTCCCATTGGTCCTCACTTCACCTGGCTTGGGATCAGGTCCCCTTATTAGTGTTATGTGCAACCTGTCCCCCGCCTCCCACCCGCCGCAGTGACCTGCTACTGTCAATCCCTTTCATGTAGTATTATGATAAATGATCAGAGTCCTCTGGTCTTAATTGAGAATCTCCTCATATCCCCATCAGGATCTTGTAACAGCTGTGAAGATTCAGTCCAGCATGTCTTTACCTGTACAAGGATTTTCTCGAGCTTAAAAAGGCTGTCTTTTTATCAGAAAACTAAATATACAGAGATTTTACTAGAATTAACAGTCTTTTGAATGAGTCTTTGTTCTTCTGGGCGAGATGCAAGCTCTAACCCAAATGGCCCACGAGACTATATATGCTGCTTAAGTTCTCACTGAGTCCTGTGGAAAAGGAAGTTGAATTTACAAGAGCAGGAGGTTCTCAAAGCAGATAGGGCTTCAGAAGCCCCTTGGAGGGCCTGCTGATACAGGAATATCTGGGCCCTGGGACCCATCCCCATAGTTTCTGATCCAGTGAGTGAGGGGTTGGGCTTGAGGATGTGCGTTTCTGACAATGTCTTAGGTGGTGCTGATGAACTGTTCACACTGTGTGGATGAGGGAAGGATGAAAGGGAGGCTGAAAAAGAAGGAGAGAGAAGCTGGGGGGAGAGAAATAGGGAGAGAGAAAAGAATTCTGTTAGGAAGAGCTTCTTTCAAATATCAAACACCTTTTTTCTTCCAGCTCAACCCATACTAGTTTCTCTGTTTCCCATTCCTTTAGTCTAAACCAGTGGTTGCTAAACTTCTAGCCCTCATAGATCATCAGAATTTTAAAAGAAGAGAAAGAAACACAGACAGATTTGATTTGCACCCCCTCCTAATATTAGTCATTTTTAATGTTACCTTGTTAGGACATTCAAAAATAAATACATACCTATCGTCTACCATGACAACAATTTTATAAAGGGAAGGACATTTTTAAAAACAAAAAGGTAAAAAGGAAATGATCTCAAAACTAAAAGTAGTTCTTTAAATAAAGTACATTCACTTCTTTGAAATAAACATACTACATTGTCCTTAGTTTTCCCCTTTCACTGCAGTCTGGTAAACATTTTATTACAGACCACCATTAGCTGCTGTACCAGCATTTGGGAACCACTAATCTAAGCCACCCTAATTATAATTCCCAGACTACTGCACTTGTGTTTTGCTACCAGACCCTGTGTACTGGGTCTATAACTTTGTCACCTCGGGTAATCATCAGTTCTCAGACAGAGTCTTAGTTTTTCTGCCATTTCCCATGCTATTCCCTGTGTTTGGAATACTCTGTGCACATCTGGAAAGCTCTTAATCCATTTTCAAATGCTGCTAGTTTCATGAAGTTTTCCTGACCTTCAGCATTCTGGAACATTAATTATCCCATCATTGGTATTCTCACAGTACTTGTTCCTTTGCACTTGATTCATTTATTTACAGGTGTGTTCTTACTAGGAACGAACTCCTAGAGTCCTCAGTCTAAGGCCTAGCAATTGGTGGGGTACCTGGAACATAGTTAGTGCTCCACAGATGTCTTAACGAAAACCATGAAAAGGAGTTGAACTTGATCTAATGGTAAATAGACAACTATCATAAGTTCTTGATAAGAAAAATAAGACAATCAAAATGATTTTTTATTGTGGAAAAAACATTAAATTTGCCATCTTAACCATTTTTAAGTTCAGTCGTGACAAGTATATTTACATTGTTGTGCAACGGATCTCTAGAATATTTTCATCTTGCAACACGGAAACTCTATACCCACTAAACACTAATTCTCCCTTTCCCCTCCCCAAGCCCTTGGTAACCTCATTTCTACTTTCTGTTTCTATGATTCTCACTATTTTAGATATTCCATAATAATGAAATCATATAGTATTTGTCCCTCTGTGACAAAAATGAGATTTGATTTTATTTATGTATTTATTTATTTTGAGTTACAGTCTCACTCTGTCACCCAGACTGGAGTGCAGCGGCATGCTCCCGGCCACTGCAGCCTCAACCTGCTGGGCTCCGGCGATCCTTCCGCCTCCGCCTTCCAAGTAGCCAGAACTACAGGCACGCGCTACCATGCCCGGTTAACTTTATGTTTTTATTTTTATTGTAGAGACAAGGTCTCGTCAAGTTGCCTGGGTGGGTCTCGAACCCGCAGGCTCAGGCAATCCACTCGCCTCGGCCTCCCAAAGTGCTGGGATTTCAGGCTGAGCCACCGAGCCCGGCCAAAAATGAGATTTTTAGAAAGATTTTACTTGCAAGGGAGATCAGAATAGACCAAGGTGGATGAAAGTGACATCATAAGAAATCAGGGACAAGGAGGATCTGATGGTACTGGGGACGAAGACTGTTAGCCAGAGGCTTATCCAGTCTGATTGTTGTATCCAGCTTTTCTTTGGATAGGAACACCAAAAAGTCCCATTTCCATTTACTTTCTTTGTGTTTCCACCAGAATGATGGTCATGAGGCTAACTGATAAAATAGTGTTTAGAGGAAGAATCCCTCATCATCTCAGTCCTTGTAAGTGCCTAGGGGATGCTGGCATCTTTGCTTCTCCAAATGCATGTCAGATGGCTGCAGGGATGCCCTCACATAATTGTTATGTTGGTCAACTGTTTCCCAAGATCTTAGCCTCCTTTTCTATGCTTTTTCCTCCCCCCCTCCATCAGCCTCTTCCCAAGCCCAGTGCTTTGTGTTCTTGATCCTATTACAACCTGATCTGAAAAAGTACTAATTAGTCAATTATGCCTGCAAGTAAATCAGGTATATATGTTGTCCCTTTTCCAGGGAGTGGCTGCACCATCAGCCTATTGAGGAAGAACAACCACAGTTAAAGAAATTGCAGGCAGCACCTAGAGATATTTTTGAGAAATGTGGAGTCTTTTTGGGGTCTCTGAAAACACAGTACAAGAAGTGGCGACCTGATGACATAGGCTGACCTTGGCCAAAGCATCTTATATATAAAAGAGGTCATTTCTTCCTGCTCAACGCTGGAGGAAGAGCCAAGATCTCATATGTTGCAAATATGCTGTTAATTATGGTGTTTCCATTCATACATTGATTCTCAGCTTCCTCATCTATAAAATTAAGGGGTTGGACAAAATAATGTCTAAGTTTCTTGCCAGCTCAGATATTTTATGGTTATGTGATTATTGGTTCAATGGTTAAAAAACGAGAATGTCAGCCAGAAATATTGAAATCAAATTTTATTTTTGGAAAATGACATTACACACATCTTGCAAATGTACACAGAAATGAGAATGCAATGAAGAACAGAGCTTGAGAGCCAAAATGATTGCAAGAGCAGCTCTTTGACTGCTCAGTATTGAACGCTACAAATCTGCAGCATTCACAGTTCACAACACCTTACACACATGGGGAACTTCTCTAGACGACCTTGAAGTCCTCTGACCCAAGAAAGCCCTCATCAAATTGGGGCGGGGTAGGGATGTTTACAGGCATAGGAGATAAAAAGGGTCTGCTCCAACTGGTTTACATGGGCCTCACCAAACCTACCAGTCCAAGTGGGAACAGCAAACCAAGAAGGAAAATGCTTTCTTGAAATACTGCTTTTGAATCACAGTCTAAGATTGGGCTAGGCATTGCCTGGGATACCAATGCATGTCATTGCTTTTCTCCAACTATAACTATTCTAAAAGGGTGGCTAAAATCCCTAAATATCTCTCTTTTTTCTCTTCTCTTTCAAATAATTATTGGTTATCGGTCAAGCAGAGCCTTCTGAGGTCTCCAAATACCTCAAAATGGCAGCAAGAATAAGGGACATCATTGTCGACTGTCTTTGGATTATGTGTGATTCTGAGACCTGTTCAATTCTGTAATGTAATCAAATAACTAAAGACACTCCCAACTTGTCACTGATTTTTATGCAAAAGAGAGTTGAGTCTTTGATCACAATGCTATTCCTTGAGAAATGGTCAGTAACTGCTGAGAGACCATTGAGAAATGTTTCTTTCCCACTTTTTGGTTTGTTTGTTCTTTGCTGACTTTTCTTGGCAAGAATTATTGGCCCCCAAATCAGTTATTTACAACTCTAAGACACCTGGGAGCAGGGAGAGGAAGAAGGCAAGAGGGTGGGAAGAGGGACCACCACAAAGAAGAATATATTCTTTTCAGAGGTTAAAATGAGTTATTTAAGAAATGTGATGTATAATACCATGCATTTACTCTCCAAAGCTAGTCACTAGCAAGCTAACGCCTCTAATACTACAACCACCAATTACAGTTGTTTTGCTACAGTTACTCAATTCTAACTACAGCTATAGGGCAGAAAGGGTGGGCTGTTTCCATTTTAAACTTTCTCCCTTTGAAAATGGCCATAAAAGCATTTTCTGTACAAGTTTAATGGCACAAAAAGGTGACCAAAAACATTTTAAAGAACTTACCACACATGGGAAATGCAAAATCCAATCAAAACATGCATTAGTTGTGTACAAGTCATAAGGGATCATTGGCTTCAAGCTGCAATATATTACAGGACCATACATTGGAGACATTTTGGCATAACCTCTTAGTTGCTCAACCCCTTTAAGAGACCTTATAAAGAAAAGTCATTGGAAATGTTGTCATTCCATATGGCATTGCCAAGCAGTGACATTTCCAAGGGCTATGTGCTCTGTTGAATAAATTAGCACCTACAAGTTGGCTCCTTTAGGTCCACTAATTACTCTTATATGGACTGCCTGTTCAAGATCATGAACAGTTGGTGTCAAGAGTAAATGTTTAGGTGAATCTAGTAATAGATGAAAAAAATACATTTTAATTAAGTGAATGTTTCTTTTTATAGCATGGACTTGTTAAATACCCTTTTCATTTAAATCAACCTCAATTACCTACCAATTTAGCTAAAACAATTCAACAGTTAGCAAGCCCAAAACAAGATTGTTACAGAGAGCTTAATGTGTAATGGTAAAACTTTAAACAATTACTCCCCCATCCTCACCCAGCTAAACCAAATGACAAGATAAATTACCTGTGGTCTCTCATTATATTATATTGCAGCTTTTCAAACTATGAACAAATTAAACAAAACCATTTAATAGTATTTAGCTGATATGAATCCATGGGTGGATTTTTCTGTTCAGCTGATGATTTCTCTGAGCACGCTCCACTAAATGGCAGACTAAAAAGGAACCGCGAAGTATTCTGTACAATGCTTGGAAGGCAAAGACCTAAAGATACATAAGCTATAAGGAAACTGCTTGTGAAGATCTGTTGAGGGGGAATTAAGACTGAAAATGGAGAAGAACAAAGGGCCAGGATCAGGCTTATTCTCACCAAAATACTTCTGACCAGACTAGGGTAAGACCAGGGCTGGTTGAATCTGGAAATAATTTCTCATCAGTCCCAAGGCAAAATCACAGGCTAAGAAGAGGCATATGCCCAATGACAGAAAGGAAGGAAAAAATAAAAAATATAATGAGTGAGAGAGAGAGATGACAGATGTTTATATTGTGGATAGGGAGAATGATAACACAGAGTGTAAACTGAGACTATAGGAAACCAGAGAGAGAAATAAAAGACAAAGAGATACACAAGAGGTAGAGTGGCAAAAAAGCCATTGATTCCCTTGGGTTATTAACCCAGAAATGAGAAATTGCAATGCCTTCAAGTCTTTGCCTTAGTTTACAAGGTGACTTCTGTTGTGCCATCTGACCTCTCCCAACTAACCTACTCTTCTAATCAGGAGCAGGAAGATGCCTTTATTCTCAGTGAGAACTCTCTACACCCCTGGTCTCAGGCATCCAAAGTAAGAAAAAAAATTGCCTCTGATTCTAGAAGATGTTGAAGACAAACTAAGGAATAAAAAGTCTTTTCAAATGATAATCAGTGTCATACTAGCTAGGCCAAAGTAGGAGATCTGCATAGATCCTTAACAAGGAAACAATCTGGAAGCAACACTAACAGGTTGAGTGTAAAGACCACACTAGACCTTTGGGGATGGAAGCAAGCTCTGGAGACCAGGGTTTGGGAAACAGAGAGGGAGGGCACCTTTTCCTGAATGGATAGGAGGGCAACGTTCTTCAGCCAGGCATACTGAAAGACAGGCTAATAAAGAAGAAGCTTTCCAGTCTCTGAGGAGAAAAAGTGGAAGGGGTTATGAGAACTGCTAACAGTTGGAGCCCACAGTAGATTGCTCACTGGAGTCAGTGCTCTGTAGGTTGAGAACTGAATTATCTTCCCTGCACATGTTTCAGCTGCTGTGTAACAAGAGCCTCCAGTCTTTTATTTTCTAGAGAAATAACGTCTGCTAGCCAGAGGAAGAATACAATTGAGAATTGTGTTGTCTTGATTCATAATCGCTGCCTTTAGGGCTAAGGGCAAGCCACTGAGTGCTCATGGCACTAGACTGGAACTGAGCACCAACAGCTAGAGAACTTGATGGAGATGCCTCTCTAGCCAAAAGGTAGGCATGAGGAATCAATACACTACCCTTGCTCCAGGTGGTCACACCTGGAAGGAAGAAGAAATCCTGCATGGACTCATAGAACAGCAGATGGGGCTACATATGCGGTCCTCTTCTTAGGACAGAGACAGAAGTATGAGAGCTTCCAAATTCCATACTAGGAAAGAGACCCAGGAAGCCTGGCATTTACAAGGCTCCATTGTTACAAAAGAAGTCCTGGATCACTCCTGACATATTAGCAGTGGCTGAGTCAGTACTCAGCTTTTGCCCTCTCTGGGTTCCAGGTTTCAAACCATAGGACTCCAGCTCCTCCCCGACCCAGATGAGCTCCAAAACATTAATGGTTTACTTGGGAAACCAGTCTGAACCTAAAAGCCAAATCCCTTAATGCAGTAAGGGCAATATATGAGACCTGGCTGTGGATCTAAGTTACCCCATGTGGCCAAGAACAGGTTCCAATCACCTTAGAAATCCATAACAAACATGACCACCACGAAGGAGGTCATTCAAACCATACCATCCCGGTGCTTCTGTCTGGGGAAGTCTCTTTGACACAGATATTTCTGAGGTGGGCTGATCATTGGGAATATTTTCATCAGTGTGCTAGAACTCATTTTGGGACAGTGGCATGCCTGTTCTCCTGTCCTAGGAATATGTGTTTTAAAAAAATAAAAGCCATTTCACATTAAATTTGAGGGGGATTGGAAGCATCTCTACCCAGAGTATTGAAGGGACTAGAAACAAACACAAGCACTGAATTGCTGGTCTAAGACTTAAGCTAGGTGATTCTAAGAAGCATCTAAAGTCCCAGACTCCCATCTCTTTGCCTTCTTCAGGTAGCTATACATCCACTTTAAGATTCCTCAGTTACTTCTAATTGGATAGAGTAAGCAGGAGGGAGAGAAGTACCTGAGGGATAGGGTAAGCCCAGAAGAACTTCTCTTAGAACTGAGCCAATAAATACCCTTTGGTTTCCAGGAAGAACCTTGTTGCAAAGAAAACCATGTGTTCAGACCTTGTTGCCCTGGTTTCTGCTTCAGAAGGCCACATGAGCAGTGTACACAAGAAGATGGGTATGGCGCGTAGAGCACACATCTTGCTATTTTGGTTCAAATACAAGGAGGCAATGTTTAACATCAGCCAGGGTACATTTTAGTCACAAAGCCCCTTGCTTATCCCTGGAAATTGTCCCCATCAGGGCAGCATGGCTTTGGAGACATTGTGGATGAGGGCAACCACAGCAAGACCAAATTATTTTCTCTAGCTGGTCTCACTCCCATATTTTAAAAGAAATTATTGCCAGTGGACGGTAGCCACACTAGTTTTTTAAAATATTGAAAAGCCATCTCAGAAAGTCAGGATGAACAAAGCTATTGTTCTACTTTTCCTCTCCTTGCTCCGGAATCAAGAAACATTTCCCTCGGCCTGGGAAGACCAACCACTATGAGATGACATGAGGTGAGCTGACAGGGAAAATTAGTCTTCCTTCATTCAATTTGGACAGGGCAGGAGCTCAGGGGCCAATCTGGAGGGCTCTTCAAGATGGGGCAGTGATCCTGAGTCAGATGGACTAGACCAGGGACCCCGTAGTTCTTACTGGTCCTCAGTGCCTCCCTTTCTTCGGGGACATCTGCAACCCATGTGGATGGGAACAAAGTGAATGTGGGGAGAAAGGGCCATATTAAGTTGCTGGGTGGATTTCCCGCTGAGATCAGAGCAGCAGCATATGGCTCCAAGATGCAACATGACCCTGGGAAAGAATTCTCAGGAGCCTAGTGGAAGGCAATACTGCTTAGTGGAAAAAGGCCCTGGAATAAGAGCCAGGAGATGTGGGTTCTAATCCCAGTTCTGCCCTGAGCCAGCTGTGTGACCTCGGGGAAATTATTTTACCTTTGCGTCTCCATTTCCTGGCCTGAAAAATGAGGAATTTGGAGTAGATGATGTGATCTTAAGGTTCCTTCCAGCTAGAAAACTCTATGATTTAATCTAGGCTAATACTAAAGTCCATAAGGACACAAAGCAGTCATGCTAATGGCTATCCTTTCCAAAACAGTGAAGAGAAAAGGAGCTTTTCTCTCAATTTACCCCTAGTTAACACTACTTATGAAGTTAGTTGTTCAGCCCAGCCCCCATATATACATTTTCCCCTTTTTTGTCCCTATTTCTATTTCTGTAGGGAAGAAAAATCAGGAGGTAGGAACAAGCAACAGATGGAGTGTGTGTGTGTGTGTGTGTGTGTGTGTGTGTGTGTGTGTGTGTGTGTGTAAGAGGGAGGGAGAAATATAGGAAGTGGTGGCAAATGCTTGCTGAGTTGATATTTGCTAACTGCAGAAGTTAACACAATGGGACTTGAGTGGTCAAACTGGATTGGGTAAAATTGAGAGTGAATGACGGGTGAAGGAGCTCAGTCACACACAAAAAATTTGCCTTGTAACTGGGCTAATTTAAAATGTCATTATTGGAGACTTGAATTTTGAACTATACCAAGCTTCCCCCCACCAGAAGTGGCAGTACAGACACATTTCCTTATAACTGATTAAAAGAAAGATGGAAAATGTACTATTGTTGCTATTATTATAGACGATAGTTGGTTTAAAGATCATTCTATGCCCATTTAGTATTGTCTAGTGGCACAAATGCCACAATCAAGGAAATGCTCAGAAAGGTAGCATGGTACCCAGGCATGAGGAAATTTGGATTCTTCCTCTGGTCCTGTTCTTTACCAGCCTCCATTTCCTTATGTTAAAATGAAGGTATTGGACTAACTGAGATCTAGAGAGGGACCATGGGTGGAGTCTTTGAAGGTCTGGCCTGAAGTTTAAAAACAGGCGTTTCATCATTCTCTATCTCACCCTCCCCCCCCAATCCAAGTACCACTTTTCCCCCAATTAACTACAAATGTTCTGGGAGGCACTAAGAAAACCCTGAGCTTCTAGAAATAAATCGGGGCAGAGTAAAATGGGCTTATTAATGGTTTCAAATGAATCTACGAATAAAAGAGGGGGCAAAAAGAGATCCTCATAATTTGGGGTTCTTCAATGACCAATTTTACCAGAAACCAATACTTCCATTGTCTCACTTCTCCTGAACCAAAAATGTTTCTGGTAGCTAAGGACATCTGAAGCTTGTCTAGGGGCATCTGAGCTACCCCTTCTACCATTGGGTTCCCCCTACGCAGTACACGTCAGCAATGCCACCAAGTTGACATCAATCCATGTCAGAGTTTACTGCAGTATTTCCTAATTATGAAGAAGATGCAGATGCGCGCTCGCACACACACACACACACACACACACACACACACACACACACACACACACACACACAGCAAGCTCATTCCATTTAGAATGGAGAAACAGATGCAAGTCATTCAGTAACCAACAGCAGCTTGGCTTTGAATGCTGCACCTTTCAAAATATCTGGACAATAACAATTACAAAGAAATAAGGAAATTTTCGTATCTGCTAAAAGCAAGCACAGATTGGCATGCATGGCTTTCACTTAAATTTAGTTGTCTTTGCCATTATGGGCTATGATTAGAGACAAAAAGCAGTGTTATGAACCTGTATCTCAAAGTCTAAGAACTATTTCAAATGATCAGTCCTTAGTAAAGAAATCCTTTCAAATGTTAAAGACAAGTGAAAGGTTTCTGTGTCTTCAGTATGAAAGATTAGGATTATAGATAAAAAAGAGTTGCTTAAAATATGCCATAACATTTCATTTAAAATATAATTAGAATGTCTGGTCCACATTGAAATTATTAATGTAAGCGTAACTGTTAAAAAGCTATCAAAAGAGAGATTCTATTGAATTGGCCTCTGCTATTCATTTGTTTTCTCCTGGAGGTTTCTGTTTGGCAGTGACAATATGATCTCTAAACTACGTTATTCTTCTGCATTTTTTTTGGTAAATTTTCTGTATGTGTTTTTTAGACAAAAGAAAAATCACCAGTTTATAAAAAAGGAGCCTGAAGAGTTTGCTCCTGAAATACAGACACAGGTTTTTATAAAAAGGATATTGGTTTCTTGCTAGCTATAAAAAGCGACTGAAAGGTGTCAGACCTGAAAACAAATTCTCACAGTGTTTTCAGTGTTGGCTGTTTACAAGGCATTCAATAGAACAGAGATAGATGGATACCATACAGTTCGTGTAATAACTTGGTACGTTAGCCTCCTAGAGGAATCAGGTATATGAAGTCCTTTACTCCAAACTCTTATCAATTGCTTAATTGATTTCAAATTGCCCCAGTGGAAAGGCTGAGCAGGAATTCACTGTGCTTTACAAACTCTACTGAAATGTCTGCAGGATTTCCCAATTCTGCCTAGTCTCCTTTAGCCAGCCCTGAGCACCGGGTTCCTAAGCATCTGGTGTCACAATTTCAAGTTGCTGGTGTTTCTCCCCTTTGATAGCCAGAACTGGTGCTGGACGACAAACTGGGGACTCAATCAGGAGTGAAGAGCGAGGCTGGGGAGCTGCCTTACTGTCCTCCCAGGATCCTCCAGTATTCTTAATATCGGGAGACAAGGGGCACTTGTGTTTTCACTCTTGGATCTGCCAATGAGCTTTTTTTCCCACACAGGCATATTAAGTGCCGTGTATGTAAACAGCCTTCTACAGAAGGAAGGCTGTAGTGTATGAGCAAAGTGAGACAAGGCAAAAACAACACAGACGCCTAAGCATTCCATAGTAAGGTCATGGACTAGCACATTTTGCATCCCTGGAAAGTTACCCCAAAGGATGGTTATCAATCTATCTCTCAAAATTGGTAATTGTGGATCCGTGGCCCAGAGAAGAAATCACAGGAAAATAAACCCAACATATTACAGTGTGTTTTTCAAAATAACAACAACAACAACAAAATAAAAACTTGAAAGCACCAATAGCCCTATTGGACACTTGAGCAGAAGTACCCTACTGTAATGATAGGCTTGAATTTGTACTCTGGACTCTGAATACTCTCCTTCTTCACATGGAATCGCCAAGTGAGTCTGAGTCATCCAAGGACAGAGGCAGGTACAGGTCCTGCAAGAATAGAAGAGACAAAGTTAACTTTCCTTTTCTTTACATCTTGAGCTCTGGAATGACTGTTTTTGTTTTGGGGTTTTGTTTTGTTTTGTTTTTCGAGTTGGAGTCTCGCTTTGTTACCTAGGCTGGAGTGCAGCAATCATGGCTCACAAACAGCAGCCTTGAACTTTTTGGCTCAAATGATCCTCCTGTCTCAGCCTCCCAAGTAGCTGGGACTACAGGCATGCACTACCACACTCGGCTAATGTTTTATTTATTTTACCTTTTGTACAGCTGGAGTCTCCTTATGTTGCCCAGGCTGGTCTCAGACTCCTGGCCCCAAGTGATCCTCTTGCTTCAGGCTCCCAAAGCACTGGGATTACAGGCATGAGCCACTGCACTTGGTCCAGTTTTAACTTTTTTTTGGGGGGGGGTTGGAGATTTCACTCTGTCACTCAGGTTGGAATGCAGTGACATGCTCACAGCTCACTACAGCCTTGAATCCCTGGTCTCAAATGATTCTCCTCCTTCAGCCTCCCGAATACATAGATCTACAGGTGCATGCCACCATGTCTAGCTAATGTTTTGATTTTTTGTAGAGGCAAGTTCCTGCTGTGTTGCCTAGGCTGGTCTCAGACTCCTGGGCTCAAGCAATCCTCCCTCTTTAGCCTTCCAAAGTGCTGGGATTACAGGCGTGAATCATTGTGCCTGGTAGTTTTTAAAAATTAATACAATCTTTAATTTTTCTTACAAAATAATTATAGAGTCACAGAAAGTTGAAAAAAATGTACAGGGAGGTACCCTCATACCAATGTACTCTTCACTCAATTTTCCCTAATGGTAGTATTGTGTAATTTTACATGCACTCGTGTGTGTGTGTGTGTGTGTGTGTGTGTAGCCCTATGCAATTTTATCACATGTGTATATCTGTGTGACCATCTCCACAGTCAAGGCACAGAACTGTACCCTCACCACAGGGCTCCCTTGTGCTACCTCTTTATAGCTCCATACACTCCTCCCCTAGCCTTAAGCTGGTAACCAATAATCTGTTTCCTATCTCTAGTTATAATTTCAGCAGTTCAAGAATGCTATTGTGGATGAAATAATATATATATATTATATATATATAATTATATATATATTACATATATATAATTATATATATATAATAATATATATATGATCTTCTGGAATTGGTCTTTTTCATTATGTATAATCTTTTGAAATTGGTCTTTTTCATTCAGCATACTTCCGTAGAAACTCATCCAAGTTACTTCATGTATCAATTGCTCCTTTATATTGCTGAGTAGTATTCCATGATTTAGATGTGTACCACAGTTTATTTAACCATTCACCTCTTGTGCAAATGTGGAAGGATTCTAGTTTTGGGCTATTGCAAATAAAGCTGCTGTCAACTTTGTGTACAAGCTTTTGTGTGATCCTAAGTTTTCATTTCTCTGGAATAGATGCCCAAAAGTACAATTGCTGAGTTCTGTGGTAATTGCATGTTTAACTTTGTAAGGACTGTCATATTGTTTTCCAGAGTGGTTGTACCATTTACATTCTTACCTCTCACCAGCATTCTATTTTTCCACATCCTCACCACTATTTGGTGTTTTCTCTATTTTTTACTTTATGCCATTTTTGTACATTTGTAGTGATATCTAATTGTGGGTTAAATTTGCCTTTCATGGTGGGAAAAATCTTTTCATGTGCTTAGTTGACATCTGTATTTCCTCCTTGGTGAAATGTTTCTTCATGTCTTTTGTTCATTTCTTAATTGGATTTTTTTCTTACAGTTGAGTTTTAAGAGTTATTTTTATATTCTCTAAATATATCTTTAGTTAGGTATGTGGGTTGCAAATATTTTATCCCAGTCTATAGCTTGTCTTTTCATACCTTTTGCATGGTCTTTAGCAAAGCAAAAGTTTTAATTTTGATAAGGTCCAATTTATCAATTTTTCTTTATATATTTTACTTTTGTTGACAAATCTAAGAATTATTTGCCTAATATCTATTTTTTGAGTTTATTTTTGCATAAGATGTGCGGTTTCGGTCAAAATACTTTTTTTTTCTTATGAATTTTCAATTGCTCCAGCACAATTTATTGAAAAGACTATATCCTTTCCATTGACTGACATTTGTTCTTTTGTCAAAATCAGTTGTGAATACATATATAGGTCCATTCCAGGCTTCCAGAGAACTTCCAGGCCCTGAACAAATGGAAACTAAGAAAATGTATCACATCTATCTACTTCTAACTTATTTTCTGGTGCTTCTATTTCCCACTGGGAATGGGGATTTCTAGCTCCCATATTGCCCCAAGTCTTGTCTGTGTCTCTAGGAGATGGCAGGTAGGAGGTGGTATGGTACTGATTTTTTTCCCATTATTCCCAGAGATTTATTGCTTTATTGGAGATCCTTGTGATTCTTCTTGGACTTCATCCATAGTTTAAATCAATGGTTTTTAAATCCCATCTTTCTCTCCCTCTCCCCTTCCCCATCCTCCACCAGTTTTCTAAGAAAATTGTGTTTGGTCATTTAGAACAGGGATGCCAAATCTTGTCTCTGTCCTGGTTATTTCTGTACAGATGTCCCCTTGATATAATTTTTTTTTACATATTTAAAGGACTATACAAGAAACAAAACCCTTTCTCTCTTTCTCTCTCTCCATCTCACTCATTTCTGTTCTTCTCCCCTTCCCCAAATGGAGCAGTTTGAAAGCCATTGCTTTCATATGTTATTAGTAAGATATCAAAGAGAACTGGAAAATCAACTCTGTGGCTATTTAAAGGGCCCTCCCCCCACCCTGCTTTGGTACAACATGAACAAAGATCTTCAGTGTGAAATTGTCCAAGAAAATTGGAGAACAAAAACAGCTCTTCTTGAGGTAGAGGAAAAAGTAGGAATGAGGAAAGGGATCAAGAGAGGAGAGGAAAGGACTGACTGACTTATCTAACATTGAGAAAGCTTTTTGCCGAGAAAGGAGGGGCAGGAAAACTTTCAGGCAGCTTACAATGGAAAGCAGTATAAAGCATATTCAGAAGTCCAAGGTTTTATCCTTGGCTAATTAGTACTATGATATTGTATAAGTCTTTGAGTCTTGGTTTCTTCATCAATAAAATGCAGCCTTTGGAATGGACAAGCTGTAAGATCTCTTCCAGCTCTGAGACTATAATCTGGGATTCTTAACAGAATATCGAATGATTAAAAGCACAACAAAAGTAACTAAAGCAAATAGACTCAGTTCTCACCAACCTACCATCTTTTCACTGTAAATCAGGGTTTAGCACACTTTTCTGTAAAAGGCTAGATAGAAAATATTTTAGACTTTCTTTGCTGGCCACATATGGTCTCAGTCACATAGTCTTCTGTGTTTGGGTTTTGTTTCTTTTATAGTCCTTTAAATATGTAAAAAAAAATTTTATATCAAGGGGACATCTGTACAAAAGTAACCAGGACAGAGACAAGATTTGACATCCCTGTTGTAAATGACCAAACAAAATTTTCTTAGAAAACTGATAAACAGGTAGGAAGTACAATGCTGAGAAAATAATAGAAGTATAACAAATACTTGTAAAATCGAATTGAAGCAAAGTGGCATACAATGGAGTTGTATCTGAAGGGATTCATTCTCAGGTACTTGAGTAAAGTGAAAATTGAACATAGTCAAAAGTATCTTTGAAATTTGGACTTCTAGAAAGGTGGAGTATGACCTTTTAAAAATCTGTTTTTCTATAAATGCAATAACACTGGCAAAATTTGTCAATATCAACTTTTTTCGAGTTCTGGAAATTAATGAAAAGCTTACAACAACCCCAGAGGTGCTTATTCAAGAAAAATGGATGAATTTTGTAATAATACTAAGATTTTTGGTGCTTTAACTTGCCTTATTTCCATTTTTCCTCTCCCCAGAGCCATGACAGCTTTGAAAATCCACAGCCTCCCAACTACAGTATGTTTGAAAAATAGCAACCTAGTAGCCACTGGAGGACAGTTGAGGAGTTTGGAGCTCCCCAAGATGCCCCATTCCCAGACTGGCACTCTTTGACCTGTGAGGTATCTCCACGGAAACTCCCACTTGCTGGGTTCTTCATTTGACCTGACTCAGAGCCCACTGTGAACAGCCTTTTCAAGGGGACATTAATCAGTTCTAATTGTTTAAAAATTGCAGCTATCTGGGGTGGGAGTAAGAGTTGGGCAAATGAAGCTACTCAAAACCTTAAAAGGAAAAGCCATAGAATTTAGGTACCTGTAGGGAGCGTTGGACAGCTCTGACATATTCCTGGGAATCTAGGAGGCCAGGCACATATTAGGACTGGGTGTATACTCAGAAAAGACCTGAGAAGGTTCTAATATCTTCTCTCTGGCTTACCTTGAGGCCATGTGCAAGCAGCAAGTGAAAACTAAGTTGTAAGTTGCCTGGAAGAGCACTGAATTCCAGTCCCAACACAGGAACAGAACCAATCAGAAAGGCTGGGAGGCTTATTGGATAAAGGCGTTTAAGGAATCAAGCAAAATTATCCTTTTCATTCAATTATCATTATTAAAAATGAAAAAGAAGTTAAGACATTCCCAGATAAACAAAGATACAGAATTCATTGCTAGCAAACCTGTTCTGCAAAAAAATACTAAAAATAATCCTCCATGGAGAAATGACAGGATACAAGACAGTAATTCAAATCTACATTTAAAAAGTAAAAAAAAAAAAGAAAGAAAGAAAAGAAAAGAAAAGAAAAAGTAAATGCGTAAGTAAATACAAAAGAGAATACAATTTTAATTTTGTAACTCTTTTCCTCTTTTTCAAAAATAAATTTAGGCCGGGCTTGGTGACTCAGCCTGTAATCCCAGCACTTTGGGAGGCCGAGGTGAGTGGATTGCCTGAGCCCGTGGGTTCGAGACCTGCCTTGGCAACTTGACGAGACCTCATCTCTACAATAAATCAAAAGTTAGCCAGGTGTGGTAGCGCGCGCCTGTAGTTCCAGCTACTTGGAAGGCTGAAGCAGAAGGATCGCCGGAGCCCAGCAGGTTGAGGCTGTGGTGGCCGGGAGCGGCCATTGCACTCCAGTCTGGGTGACAGAGTGAGAGTCCAACTCAAAGAAAAAAAAATTTTTTAAAATAAATATTACCATCTCCATCTCTGTATTTTGACCTTTTTTTTTTTTTTTTTTTTTAGATTCCACATATAAGTGAGATCATGCAATTTTTTTTTTCTGTGTCTGGCTTATTTTAAAAGACAACTACATGCACTAGTAATTATAAAAATGTGTTCATGGACTTATGTATAAAGACATAATTTTATTTCAATAAGAGTACAAAGAAGGAAGAACAGAGCTACACTATAGCAAAACTTTTATACACAATTTAAATTAAGTTGGTATTAAAGTAGATTGTATTAAAATGTTAATTGCAATCCCCAGGGCAATCACTAAAAAAAAAACCAAAAAACAAAAACAAAATAAAATTAGTATGAAAACAAAAAAGAAACTAAAATTGTACACTAGAAAATTACATCTAACACAGAAAAGGCAAGAATTGAATAATAAAAGATGACATTAAGACATATAGAAAATTTCAAAATGGTAGATGTAATTTCTAATTTACCAGTAATTATATTAAACATAAACAGATTAAGCACTCAAAGGCAGTGATTGGCAGAATGGAATTTTAAAAACATGACCCAGTCCTATGCTGTCTAAAAGACACAAATATGTTGACAATAAAATGATGGAAAAAGATTTACTATACAACCAAAAACTAAAATAGAGCTAAAATATCAATGCTAATAGCAGAAAAAAAAATACATTTTAAGACCAAAATTGTTTCTAGAGAAAAAGAACATTTTATAGTGATAAAACTATCAATATATCTAGAAAACATAATTATAAATATTTATGCACCTTAACAACAGAGTACATGAAGCAAAAACTGATGGAATTGAAAGGAGAAATAGACAATTTAACTATTTTATTTAAAGACTTCAACACTCTGCTTCCAGTAATGGAAAGAACAACTCGGCCAAAGATCAACAGGTACATAGAGGACTTGAGTAACACTATACACAAACACATCTATGGAATACTCTACCCAACAATAGCAGAATGCACATTTTTTTTCACCTGCCCATGAAACATCCTCCAAGATAGATCATGTGCTAGGCCATAAAACAATTCTTGATACATTTTGAAAGCTTGAAATCATACAAAGTATATTCTTTGACTACAGTGATATTAAATTAGAAAGCAATAATAGACACTTAGGAAATCCACATATGAGGGGAGGACTCAAAAAAACCCCAGAATTTATTTATAAAAAAAAAATTTGTACTTTCATTCTTACATGTTTAAATTTCAGTCACCTTCACAATACTCTCCGTTTGATGCAATACATCTTTTGAGACAGTTTTTTCACTGGTCAAAACAGTTTTTGAACTTGTCAATTTTGATGCCTTTTAGTGCTTCTGCCATTTTTTCCCCACCTCTTTGATATAGACAAAAGGTTTCCCTTTAAGGACTTTTTTCATGGGTGGGGGAGAAAAAGAAAAAAAGAAAAGTCGTTTGGGGCGAGATCAGGTGAATAGAGAGGGGGAGGCATAGGGTCATGCCATTTTTTGGTCAAAACTGCTGAACGCTCAGCAAAGTGTGGGCAGGTGCATTGTCATGGTGGAAAAACCAGTCATCTGTTTGCTACAACTAGGGACTAGGGAGGTTTCTTCCACAAATCATGATGCAAACTTCCCCAAATTTCCAGATAAAAACTTTCGTTGACCGTTTGATCCGGAGAAACAAATTCCGAGTGTTCTACAAGGGGCCTGTCCTCCAAAAAAATAATTCTGGGTTTTTTGGGGGCCCCCTTGTATGTGTGGAAATTAAACAATTTACAGCTTACTAACCAGTAAGTCAAAGGTGAAATCACAATAAAAAACTAGAAAATACTTTGAGATAAAGGAAAATGAAATCACAACACACCCAAACGTATGGGATGCAGCCAAAGCAGTTCTCGGAGGGAAACTTGTATGAAATGTTTCAAATATGCTAATCCGGCCGGGCTCAGTGGCTCAGCCTGTAATCCCAGCACTTTGGGAGGCCAAGGTGAGTGGATTGCCTGAGTCGGAGGGTTCGAGACCCGCCTGGGCAACGTGGCGAGATCTCATCTCTACAACACATCAAAAATTAACCGGGCGTGGTAGCGCGCCTGTAATTTCGGCTACTTGGAAGGCTGAGGCTGAAGGATCGCCGAGCCCAGCAGGTCGAGGCTGCGGTGGCCGGGAGCGGCCACTGCACTCCAGTCTGGGCGACAGAGTGAGACTCCAACTCAAAAAAAGAAAAAAAAAACTTAACAAATATGCTAATCCAATAGAAACAGAGAGTAGATTAGTGATCGCTGGGGTTGATTGAAATGGAAAGGGGAAAGGGTTGCCACTGCTAACGGGTATGGAGTTTCTTTTGAGTGTGATGAATATGTTCTAGATGAATATGTTAGATAGCGATATATATTTTACAACTTTGTGATTATACTAAAATCTACCAAACTGTACAGTTTATTTTATTTATTTATTTATTTATGTATTGAGTTGGAGTCTCACTCTGTTGCCCAGACTGGAGTGCAGTGGCTGCTCCCGGCCACCACAGCCTCATCCTTCTGGGCTCCGGCGATCCTTCCGCCTCAGTCTTCCAAGCAGCTGGAACTACAGGCGCGCGCTACCACGCCCGGCTAATTTTTTGATTTTTATTGTAGAGATGAGGTCTCGCCAAGTTGCCCAGGTGGGTCTCGAACCCGCGGGCTCAGGCAATCCACTCACTTCAGCCTCCCAAAGGTGCAGGATTACAGGCTGAGCCACCGAACCCGGCTCAAACTGTACACTTTAAAATGGTGAACATTATAGTGTGTAAATTATATCTCAATAAGCTGTTATTTTTAAAAAGTAACTTTGAAAATTCCTTATGTTGACAATTAGTGTTTATATGATCCTGAGAATGCAACCATATACAGCAATATGCATGTAAGGATGTATAATAGATATAGTAATATTCCAAATATAATGATGTGCACAAATGTAAAAGATAGTTTTGAAGTTGTTTTGCTCCAATACTATGTTGTCATTATTGACTAATTCTTATTAAGTCAAACCTGTATATAATGAAACTCCACTGTAGTAGAAAAATCATAGGACTAAGAGTTCAGAGACCTAGATTCTAGGTTTACCTTTGCTGTTTAGCCTCCCTTTTCAGGGTCTTCCTTTCTATATCTTAAAATTAATTAAGATGTAGACTGTAAGATCTTTTCCTTTTTATATGTTAAAATTCATTAAGATGTAGCTGCAAGATCTTTAAGGTTCCTTCTTGTTGTAAAGTTCTATAAAATATAACTCCAATCATTGCCAATTTTTTTATTTAGTGATACCAAAGCAAGAGAAATAAAACAGGCAGTACAAAAGGGCTTTTTAATAATATGGAAGCACTGAACCACTGCGTTTCAGCATTCACCCTTGCTCTTAGTTGTTCATGTGACAGACACGTCATTTGGAGTTGCTTGGTTGGTGGGAAAATTTATCTGAGAAGATTGTTTCAGACTTTATCTCAGAGGAAGAGAGAATGGGCCTAAGGGTAGAATTGTAAGGAGATTCCATTTGCTGCTGCTATGACTCTGATTGAATAGGGGGAGATGCAGGATATAGAGAGAATTTATAGGACTGGGCCTAGTTATGAACTTCTGAACTTCTGTACCTCTATCAATTTTGTATTCAAAATATATTTTTCTTGTCTGGGTAGAATAACGTTCAGGAAAAGGAATTATCTCAACATTCTGTTTTTGTTGATTGATATGCAGAAATACAGAAACACACATATTGCTTAACAATACAAATAATTTGCACCTGAAATTCATTTGCTTAGTCCCTTGGAGCCCTACAGAACAAAATGTTTGTAACAAATACAGCTGTGCTGGCGATACTATTGTGTTAGAGAAAACAAAAAGTTGGTCTCTGGTCCAAGGAGCTTATAGTCCAAAGGAAATCAGGGAGGAGTTTTGAGAAACCTGGCTTCTAGTCTGCGTTTGCTATTTCCCAAATGTGCCCTGTACTTTTATGATGGCATGGCTTTGTTCTTGCTGATTTTTAAAAGAGCTGGAATGTCTGTTCTCTTCACCAGCCATCAAAAACATACTCAACCTTCAAGGCCCCACTTAAATGTCGCCTCTGTGAAAAGTTTTCCACATCTTTCATCCTCCCCCAGTAGGATGTCTTTCCCACCTTTCTTTGTGCTCGTGCAGTCCTTTCTTTAACTCTTTATCACACTAACCAAATCCACTTATGTTAGAGTTATTTGGGTCCGTGATTTGAGGGTCAGGTTATTTATCAAACTATCTCTCCAAGGACTTATGGGAGGATAAGAGAAGTCTGGAAGAAGAGGAAAATATATATTTAAGTAATGGTAGTCATATTTCCGAATAATATGTTGAATATATTTTCCTTTGATCTTTAGCAACTTTGGATGCAAAATGTCTCCAAATTTCAAGTCATGGGTGCAATCACTAGTTTAGAAAAAACTAATATACTAAAGAGTTTCCCTATGTTTTCAGATTTTGTTTTGAACATCTTTAATATGGTACTTTTTCCAAAGGGAATTCTCAATAAATTTTTACTGAATCACACTGGGGCTATCTTTAGCCTCTATACCCCTTTTCCTCATCTGTAAAATGGAAATGTATCTTCCCTATCTCTTCCACAGGGATATCATCAGGTTAAATGAGAAAATCACTGTGCGATAAGACAAAGCAGTATGGAAATGCAAAATGTTGTTCTCATTAACTATCTAAGAATTTACTTTGTGTCCATATCGTAGCACTTGAGTATGCGGACTTTGGCTAACCCCATTGCAGCTGCATTAAAGAGGATTCTCCATGAACTGCTTAAGAGAGGAAGCCAAGAGGCTGATTACAGCTTAGGGCCCCACCACAGCCATCAAAAGTTACCAAAGGGATGCTGGGACTTCAAGTTTCTTTCCAATTGCGCAGGAGGAAAGTCGTGGCCTCAGCCACCTGCTTCCTGTTTCTACCATGACTCACACCTTTAGGTCTGCTTGGACAGAAGTTCAGATGAGATCTGCTCCGACCCACTGCCCAGGGACTTGATGGTGCTAAGGCTTGGGTAGCTGTGTGAAAGGAGGAGCACGAAGCTGGGACCTGAAACCCAAGGGGACTTAGCCACGGTCACAAGACCCTTTTTAGTTTATTCAGAAAAAATCAGTTCAAACTCCAATACTGCTGGTGTAAGCATGAGGCTATTGCTTCCTGATAGGCTTCATTGAGAGGTACACAACATTATTCCTATGATATTCCTGCCCTAAATGCATAATGTGAATCTAATCACAAGCAAACATCAGACAAGCCTAAATTGAGAGGTATTCTACCAAATAATTAGTCTGTACTCTTTATGTCTACACTATATTACTGAAAGATAATGAAAGCTCAGGTACTTTTCCAGATTAAAGAAGACTAAAGGGACATGAGAACTGAATGAAATGTGTGATCCTGGACCAGAAAAGAACATCATTGAGGCAAATTAAGAAAGTTTGAATATGGATAATAGAGTATATAATAGTATTGTGCCAGTGTTAGCTTTCCTCATTTTAATATTGTATTATGGTTATGAAAAAAATGTTTTTATTCGTAAGAAATACACACTGATGTATTCAGAGGTAAAGGAGCATGATGTTGGTTCTTAATCTCAAATAGTTAAAAAAAATAACAAAATGTACTATATATATGTATGTGTGTGTATATAATTACATATATATACAGAGAGAGAAAACATGAAAATAAAGTAAATGGGGCTGGATTGCCTGAGCCCGAGGGTTTGAGATCCGCCTGGGCAACTTGGCGAGACCTCATCTCTACAATAAATCAAAAAATTAGCCGGGCGTGGTAGCGCGCGCCTGTAGGTACAGCTACTTGGAAGGCTGAGGCAGAAGGATCACCAGAGCCCAGCAGGTCGAGGCTGCAGTGGCCGGGAGCGGCCACTGCACTCCAGTCTGGGTAACAGAATGAGACTCCAACTCAAAAAAAAAAAAGTAAATGGGACAAAAACATAAACAACTGGTGAATCTTTATAAAGAGATACAGAAGTTCTTTCTTATTCTTATAAACATTCTGTAAGTTTGAAATGATATAAAAATAAAAAGTTTAACAATAATAAGAATTATACAAAAATCTAAATGTTTATTTTATGTAAAAGTTTGCTCTAGGAAACAATGTAATTTATTCCTTAATGTTTGTTTGCTTAACTGTTTTGAAAAAGAATAGTTTTCAAAATAAAATGATACACTGAAAATTCCACAGTTAAAACAGTGAAGCTCTGACAATCCTGCCACCTGTGAGCTTGCTTTAGTCCTTCAATGGTTAAAATAGTTTTTAGAATTGAGTGAAAAAACAAACAAGTGCCTGCAAGCCTAACTAAGAGAAACAGTTTAACAATGACAACACTCACCTCATGGGCTTATAGATGATGGGTCCTCAGCCTAAATGAACTGGACATGTCAGTTGGAAAGCTGAATAACTCAAATGTGCAGACCACATGCCCAAGCTACCTCCAGCACTTTGAGGAAGGTACTGATGGAAGGTACTAGGGTAGGTCATGCTTCCCAGAAGGGTGGTAAGGATAGAAAGGCAGGGGACAAAGATATAGTAGGAAGCAGTGTAGGACCAGGAGGGATGGTTCACACCTATAATCCCAGCACTTTAGGAGGCCGAGGCAGGAGGATTGCTTGAGTCCAGAAGTTCAAGACGAGTCTCGGAAACATAGTAAGAGATCATCTCTACACAAATAAAAATTTAAAAAAATAGCTGGGCATGGTGATGCATGCCTGTAGACCCAGCTGATCAGAAGGCTAAGCATGCCTGTAATCCCAGCTGATCAGAAGGCTGAGGCAGGAGGATCGCTTGAACCTAAGGGTTCAAGGTTGAGATGAGCCATGATCATGCCACTGTACTCCAGTCTGAGTGACAGAGTAAGACCCTGACTCAAAAAAATAAAATAAAATAAAATAAGTAGTGTAGTATAAGAGGTGCTATATGGACAGTGGTACAAGAGGTTGACTACTCTCATCTTGGAATGTCCATATTAACAAGCTTTGCTGCTCAACAACAATTTTCATCCATCTCACAATCTCTGGGTAATACTGGCCACACAGTTCAGTGAGTCCTTCTTTGGGGAAACCAAATAGCTCAGCAGAACAATCAGAGGAATCAATAGCAGATGTTAAAGGGTTCATTAAAGGAATGAAACAGGCATTTGAAATGATGGGGCAGACGATGGCCAGATTAACCAACAAATTAAAAGCCTGGTGTAGAGAAAAGGAAATGAAAATGAATGTCAGGCAATGTACTGTTAAATGTTTAACAACCCACTTTTTGTGAGAAAACATCAATCACCTTGATTTATAGTATTTGCCAGTTTTCATGGTGTAAATTTCCCCACCATAGGCAAGTTGAAGTTGTCAACATGATGTTACTGAACAGAGCTGGGAAGCAATGCATACAATCAGTTCTCACTAGTAAGTTTTTTTTTTTTTTTTTTTTGAGTTGGAGTCTCACTCTGTCACCCAGACTGGAGTGCAGTGGCCGCTACCGGCCACCGCAGCCTCGACCTGCTGGGCTCCGGCGATCCTTCCGCCTCAGCCTTCCGAGTAACCGGAATTACAGGCATGCGCTACCACGCCCGGCTGATTTTTTGATTTATTGTAGAGATGAGGTCTCGCTGCCCAGGCGGGTCTCGAACCCGCGGGCTCAGGCAATCCACTCACCTCAGCCTCCCAAAGGCATGGGATTACAGGCTGAGCCACCGAGCCCGGCTTCACCAGTAAGTTTGAACTGGCACCAGCATACCACTGGTAGTAAGTGACTTGGGTATCAGTCCTACAGCTATGTTAACCTAGTAAGTGACTTAACTTTTCTTGGTCTCAATTTCCTCATTTGTAAAATGTCAACCTTAAAAGATTATTGAGAGTCAAATAAAACTAGTCTATCTCCACCTGTCTTCTAGCTCCGACCATCTATGGTTCTATGATTGAGTTAGCTGTATTGGTGGCTTTTTGCCTTTTTCCATCTCACATGAAGTCCTGAGATGAGAGAGAAGTCAAGAGCATCCTAGTGGAAGCTGCTCCACAGTGTGGTACTCAGGGAAGAAACCGCATCAACACTATCTCAGGTATAAGAGGTTCAAGGCAGTGACTGCTCCAGATTTCCTACACAGTAGAGATTTCTGGGTAGGAATCTGTTTGTATAATGAAGCTAAGGAATTTGTACACTTCTATTATTTTGATGATATATTTATTTCAAATAGCTTAAGGGATATAAATTGTACCCAAGACCAATGCAATGTATATGTGTGCTCTCTTTCTACATTGCACCAGAATCTGCCTGGTAATAAAGAGTACATAGTGAAACTAGGGTCTATTCATCTGTTGATGTCCAACAAATCTATAGAGAGTAACTCAGTGAAACCTTTTATGACTGTTGTCTTTGTTACTTCTATTGGTTGGTGCCTGGTGACATAAGTTGTTGTCAGTACTCTCGTTGCTATGTCTCTGAACTGGGTCAACAAATGCTGTACCCACCTCCCACGCCCAGACATAGTTAGGTTACTTCATTGGCTCAGAATAGGCAGTTGGGACCTTTGTACTTTTTTCTTTTGGAAGAAGTATCAGAATGTAATTGGAAATAAATAAACCAGGGGTCAGAGAAATACATAAAAGTGACTAAAAGCTTGGTCTCTGCTGGAATTCCCAGGACTTCAAGCTAATGGAGCCAGATGAAGGGAAATGCTGGCCCTAATGTGCTGTTGAACTAGAATGAAAGAGAAAACCTTGACCTAGCCATTCAAGAAACGAAGTGCAAAGGGGTTTAGTAAGGTATAAGAGACATAATACCTTGTGCTTCCGGAGGCTGCCAGGACTGGTGGGCGTAGAGATAGGAGACTGCTTAGACTTGGGGGTAGAGAGCTGGCTGCTGGAGGTTCCGTTTGCTAGCCCAAGGCAAGAGAAAAGGAAGGGATAAAAATCAACAGCATACAAAGGAGCAAGTTATCCCTTCCCTCTGAAGACACTAAGAACATTCAAATGAGGTACACAGACAACCAAGTGATTTGGCAAGTAGAACAAGGGTGAAAAGAAACATATTCCTCAAAAGGGCAGAACTGCAGTTCTCAGTTAATTAGATCCCTGCGTGGTGCAAGGCGGTCATCCTCCCACCCTTTCTCCTGAGTACTTCCCAGTCATAGGGGTCTGTTTCTTTTCAAATCTTTTTCATATTCATTCCTAGGTTTGACCCTAACATTACTGGGAGGAGTCTGGGAAAGTATTATTTTACTTCAATTTCATAGAGAAGAAAAGTGAAGCACAGAGTGGTTATGTGCCTTACCTTTAAAGGGGAAGAAATATGGGAGATTTGGCCCAGGGCATATCCCCTTTGGTGGCAGACGATGGGGTAGGTGCAAGACAGCCCCATTGTTAATCTCTATCCCTCTTTTTTTCTCTCATCTCTTCCCATTTTCCCCTACCTCATCATGGGTGAAAAGAACAGGAGAAAAGAAAGAGAAAGTGGGCTAGTCAAGAGGAAGAATGAAAGAGAAAGTGGAGGAGAAACAAAGTGAAACATAAAGGCTCAAACAGCAAAATAGGCAAAGGAAAGAATACCAAAAAAGATCAGGAATGGAGGAGAAAGGAGACAAGGAAGATAGGATAAGAGATTAGAAGAAAAGAATGAGGATGTTGAAACATGTAGAAAGGGATAGATAGATAGATAGATAGATAGATAGATAGATAGATAGATAGATAGATAGATAGATAGATAGGAAAGGTAGACAATGGTGGTCAGAATCAAGGTGCATCCCCATTTGTCTCTAGCTAGAAAAGGCTGAAAATGAGATGACTTTGTTTTTAATATCTTCATAGTCCATTGTGTTCTCAAATTGTTTTATATTCCCTCACTAATGAGCTTTTTAATATCCAATCATTAAAAAATGTGGTGCACTGAAATGGAACAACTAAACAGCTTTCAAAGTAGATTCATGTTCAGACATCTCATGCTAAAGTATTTTTTTTTTAAATCTTAAGACCTACATTGTTAAATAAAGCTATTCTGAAATGTGTTTTTAAAACTAAGGCAATTATTAGAAGGATGTATGGAGAGTGATAGAGAGAGAGTGGAGGGTGAGGAAGTAAAGAGGAAGGGGGGTGGGGAGGGAGGGAGGAAAGAAGGGAAAGAGGAAATAAATAGAAAATTGAAAGAGTGAAGCAGAAAGATGGCCTGAGAGTGTTGCTGTTAGTCCCACGGGTGAAGTTTAAACTGATGTATCATTAATATTTCCTGAGGATATATTCCTTCTGCACCACTTATAGTAATGTTTTCCTAGGTTCTGGAAATTGCACATCAACTGTAGAGATGGAAGAGACATCAATGTAGTGGTCACTGAGTTTATTCAAGTGCAAGTGGGCTGAAAAATGGATACTTAGGCATTCACTGTCTTCACTGTCTGGCTTTACCTATATATTTACTCATCTCTCGCTCACTCATCGAGAGGCCTTCCTTCCTGTCATTCATTCATTTAGCCAGGAGCTAGGGATTATTATCTAGGAGCCAGGCAAAGTATTAGACATTGGGGTTTCAGAGAGGAGTAAGTCACTTCCTGTAGGGACACAAGTAAGAATCTAGCAGAATAAGTGCTAAGATAGAGTCGTGCATAGGATGTTATTAGAGCTCAGAGAGATAGTCTTCGAGATCAGGGGACTGGGAGGCAAATAAGAAGAGACAACGCCTGAGAAATCTTGAAAGATGAATCTAGAACAGGCAAATCTATAGAAATAGAAAGTAGATTAATGGCTGCCAGGGGCTGGAGTTGGGAGGAAATGGAAAGTGTCTGCTAATGGGTATACAGTTTCTTTGGGGGAGACAAAGATATGCTGCCATTAAATGGTGGTGATTATTGCACAACTCTGTGGCTAAACTAAAACCTACTATTTTAAATTAGTGAATTATATGTTATGTGAATTGTATTTCAACACCACCATTAAGAAAAAAGATGAATCAGAGCTATTTAGGCAGAGAGGATAGAAACAGTATTCTAGGCATTAGAATCGCACCAGTGTACTCTCTTTGGCAGCAAATATGCTAAAATTGGAACAATACAGAGAAGATTAGCATGGCCCCTGCGCAAGGATGACACGCAAATTCGTGAAGTGTTCCATATTACAAAAAAGAAAGGAAGGAAGGAAGGAAGGAAGGAAGGAAGGAAGGAAGGAAGGAAGGAAGGAAGGAAGGAAAGAAGAAAGAAAAAAAAATTGCACCAGTAGGGGCAAAGACATGAAGGTGTGAAAGAATACAGTATGTTTACAGAAGTGTTAGTAACTCAAGAAGGCTCAAGCACAGAGTGCCAGCGGGGAGTTCAAATAGATAAGGTTGAGGACCTAGGATAAGGACCAGACCCTAAGGGCCTTTTGTGTGACCTATTAAGAAATTTGAGGCCCAGTGGGCCCAGTGGGCCCAGTGGGCCCAGTGGCTCAAGCCTACAATCCCAGCACTTTGGGAGGCCAGGAGGAGGAACACTTGAGGTCAGGAGTTTGAGACCAGCCAGGGCAACATAACAAGACCTTGTCTCTACAAGAAATTTTTTTTTTTAGGGATTAGCCTAGCTTGGTGGCATGCCTGTAGTCCTAGCTAGTCAAGGGTTGAGACAGAAGGATTGCTTGAATCCAGGAGTTTGAGACTGCAGTGAGCTGTGATTGTGCCACTACACACGCCAGTCTGGGAGACAAAGGGAGACCCAGAATCTAAAATAAATAAATAGATATTGATTAATTAAAAGTTTGAGTTTGGTTTCACAGGTTTATAAACTGAAAGTGATATGATCAAATTTGCATTCTAAAATTATTACTGCAGCTGCAGTTGTACGACTGGGGTGAGGTAGGGAATGGTGGGGTAGAAGCAAAGAGGTTGGTTAGAAAACATGGCATTAGTCCGAGTGAGGGGTGATAATGGCTTGAACTAAGGCAATAGGGGAAAGAGAAAATGGACACAGTGGTAGATAGAAACCTAAAGGCCAGATAAACTTAGAGTGCTATGTTTACATACTATGTAAGCCATCCAAAGAAGAACATGACATTTGCCATCAGCACGGAGATTGTGGGAGTTGGACTTTGTCAAGGCACTAAGTTTTCTGGTGAATAAAGCCTTTTTTTTGCACTTTAGGAAAGGCAAGAGTCTGTGGAGCCACAGTGGAGCAAAGCAGTCAATTATTCTTTATAAGAAATGAAGGAGTTAATAGTTGAAAGAGTTAATGAACCGCCTACAGTGCCTGAGGGCTTCCCCCAGAAGGACTGACCCCTAGCATTTAAGATGAGAAGCAATCTTGGAGACCTCTGTGAGCTGACAGGGAAGGCTTCCAAAAGAGCCCTGACTTTGGTCATAAATCTAACAGATGTGGGTATCCCTAGGTAAGTTCTCCTCTGGCATTTTGTTTTACATGATTGCTGTATTCTTCACGGATTCTAGTTTCCCAGCATTTGTTAGCCAAGCTATAAAGGAGTGGCTACTATACTCCCAATATTAAAACTTTTTTTTAACCTACACACTTATCTGAGAATGAGCCCACTGCCCTTGCCAAAATGTGGGAAATTGTTAACCACAAACATGTCTGCACGTGAGTCAGTTTCCACTTATTATTAGCTACAGATCTGAGTATATAGGCTCTTCTGCAACTTCCAGTTTTTTAGTCAATGTTCTCTAAAACTTTTTCACCTCCATAGCTTTAAAGTGTATCACATAAATATATATTCTACATATGCTTCTCTTTATATTATCTGCATATATGTATGTTTATATATGTTCCCTATGCTCCTCCCCTACTTCTCTTCCCCTAAAAATTAAGAATAAATCTTAAGCTATCAGTAAATAAGGACTTTACCTTTACTTTGTCATCAACATTCAACAAGATTTTTCCTTTTTTTTTTTTTTTTTTTGAGTTAAGAGTCTCACTCTGTCACCCAGGCTGGATTGTAGTCACACAATCACAAGTCACTACAGCTTTGATTTTCTGGGTTCAGGCGATCCTTCTGCCTCAGCCTCCCGAGTAGCTGGGACTACAGGTATGCATGCCACCATGCCCAGCTAATTTTTTTTTTTTTTTTTTTTTTTGTAGAGACAGGTCTTACTATGTTGCCCAGGCTGGTCTCAAACTCCTGGGCTCAATTAATCCTCTTGCCTTGGCCTCCAAGAGCGCTGGGATTATAGTCATGAGCCACTACGCCTAGCCTTCTACAAGTATTTTGTAAGTCAGTTTTTAATAATTTAACTACCATTCACTGCATTATTGAAAAAATGCAGACACTTCCCCCAGACTTTCCCAGAATTCCCTGATGGAATGAAATCCAAAGATGGACATAAAGAAATGAGAAAAGGTAGACACATGCACAGGCAAATGTAAATTAATCACGAGCTGAACAATTCCCTACATTTATAGACTAGATAAAAATGTATTCAAATACACATTTCATCTATGTATCGTGTGGGGAAAATCTGGAAAGGTGCCATTTGGTATGGATTCTGGAGCCAATTTATATAAATGTCAAGTAAAAGAAGCAGCAGGAAATAATGCAAATAGGGTCTGATGAACTGTGTGTGCTTGGATTGGTAAATCCATGTGGAAAGGCTGTCATGGTTCATTTTGAGAGTTACTGGAAATGGCACCACTGTTTGGTATCCCTCTGTTCTTTACTGAATGTCCTTAATTCTTGTCTCTGAACTTCCATTTCTCCATGGCAATTTGGGAATGTCTTGGGGGTCCTTCACCCTTTTTCACATGTCTCCCTCATTTCCCTCCTCAGAACCACAGCACATTCTCACTGTTCTCACCTTTTATTTATACATAGTCCAAATCATTTCAATCCTTTCTTCTCTTTGTAAGCCCCCTTTCCCCCTTTGCAACAAGGTGTATAAAAAATTTCCATCTCCTAGACTGCCTTATCAATCTCATCAACAAAAATAGGATAATAATTATTCTTTATTGAGTGTCTATGATAGGTCAGGTGCTCTCTCTCTCTCTCGCTCCCTCTCTGTCACATACACACATGTTCCTCTTTTTATTTTTAGATTAGACAATATAGTTTATTTAAAAAGTAAATTAAAGAGAGAGAAAGAGGAGATTCACCTTCCCAAGGCAGGGGAGGAGGCCAAAGCCAGGAAGCATGGCACATGTTCCTCTTAAAGGTAGCAAAGTCAGGATTTTAACACAGATCTCTTTTATTCCAAAGCCCATGTGGTTTTTGTTTGTTTTTAGTTTTTGATACATAGGTTCTTCCTTTTTTAAAGTAATTGCTTCTGGGATTACTTTCTGTGACAAATTTTCCTATGGGGGCTAGGGAGCTGGGAGAAAAGTTGCGGCTAAGAAAAGAGAAAGGAATAGGAAGAAGGTAGAAGTAGACACCAGAGATGACACTCATCTTCCAGACTCTATCCTATTTGATCTGGTTTAAACTAGAAAGTGGTTAGCAAGAGCTTTCTTTCATTCATGGAACCAGGAGGATATCATATACAGTGTCATAAACCAGCAGACAGAGTAGCCAACATGGCACGTGACTACCCTCATGCCACAGAGCTCTTTGGGAAGATGATATCTACACCCTGTCACTTCCCTCAGTTGGTGTCTTTCAGCTATGCAGCACAATTGCCAAGCTTGGCCCTGCACAGTTTTGGCTCAGTGGCTTCTTGAATGATTCTTGCCCCTATGCTAATAGTTAGATCCTTAGTTCTTTCAGCCTTTTCTGTCAGAAGGAAACAGGACAAGCTCAAACAGGATGGCTGATAAGGCAACTAGGCTGTCTTATCTAGATTAAACATATGGGGGGAAATGGATTTAAACATATGGGGGAAATGGATTCCTGGGAGTGAGTAATAAGGTTTTGGGGGTTAATTCCCAAAGAACAATGAGAGTCTGGTGTGAGTGGCCAAGGATAGAATGGGTCACCAGCCAGGCAGAGTTGATACTGAGTTCCCAGACTGTACTTTCTTGTCTGGAGGCTGGACTGATCCCTGGAAAGAAGGATGCAGCTGAATATAAGTTTGGTGTAAGTGGCCCCAGTTGTAGTGATTATACTTTCTGGCTTCAAGTTTGCATGACTAGAATGGCATAGAAAAAAGGGCCAACTTGATATCTGCTTTTCTCCCAACCTTTGACTGGAGACCAAACTGATTGAACGTTCATTTACTTAGCCCTGGCCTTCCCTCCCATTTTAATCCCAGCACTTGAATGTAGCTCAAAATCAAGACTCTTATTTTTATTTTATGTGTGTTTTGAAACATTGCTCACTGAAGATAACCCCACTCTGCCAAAAAAAAACCATGATCATAATCTCAGAGCCCGTTAAATTATTGCAGTTGTATTTCTACACTTATTTTCTAAGCATTTTATCATACCTTAACCCACATGATTCTTCTGATACCCCCAAGAGCTGATGGCCAGTTATTAATAATCTTTTAATTAACAAGGATAGAGGTTCAGAGAGGATATGACTTGCTTAAAGGTATAAACTCTGCCTCTCCTAAAAGGATGGTGGCTTCTGGGACTTGCTCTTGGAATCCATTTCAAAATCCCCTTAAAGTTAGCACATCACATACCACTGTGACCTTTTAGTGATTTATTTTCTGTCTTGTGTTCATAAAGGGAGATCTCAACATATGATTCAACCACTTCCTCATTTTTCTAATATGAGTATTGAGATGCTGTAAGCTTTCCTTCATTCCATTCCATAGATACACCGTTTTCTCCTTACAGACAAGGGGAATTTTTCTGGATGGCCATTCAAGTAGAACCAAGGTGGTTTCAACTTACATTAGAACAAGGCCAAGAGACAGATCTAGTGGTTTTCATACATCCATTCCAAAGAGCCCTTGGATGAGATGTGTGGATTGCTTTAGCTAATTGTTTCTGCTCAGTAGAAAAGCTTTTGTCCGGCTCCCCTGACTCATTAGTGAAGCAAGACTTGAGAGCCTGGAAACAGTTCTTCAATGACTTGACCAGAGGCTGGTTCTCAAGCCAAACTCAATCACAGGGTGTGAGATACTGTAGCTTCAGAAGATGAAATTTGAATTTTCTACCAGAATCTTAGACATCATGCGGTTGTGAATCCTTTAAATCAGGGGTCCCCAACTCCCAGACACAGACCAGTACCTGTTTGTGGCCTGTTAGGAACCTAGTCACACAGCTGGAGGTGAGCAGCACAAGGGGAGCTCTGCTTTCTGTCAGATCAGCAGCAGCACTAGATTCTCATAGGAGCGTGAACCCTATTGTGAACTGTGCCTGCGAAGGATCTGGGTCGCGTGCTCCTTATGAGAATCTAACGCCTGATGACAAACCTCACCTCCCACCCCACCCTCCACCCTGTCGGTGGAAAAATTGTCTTCCACGAAACCTGTCTCTGATGCCAAAAAGGTTGGGGACCGCTGCTTTAAATATAGAGAAGTAAGAGTCTTTCCTGTTGCAAACAAATTTATGTACCCAATCCTGCAATATTTTGATACAGATGAGTTTCCTTCAAGAAGAGGACAGGATTGTTTTCTCAGGCATGACAATGCTGTCAACATTTATTTTCCGTGGAATATGATTCTTCTCAGAACATGTTTCTGGTGGAGAAAGCTGTTGTCAATGCTTACTACTGCTTTTTCTGAGGCAAGAATTAGAACAAACTGCACTGCTTTTAATTTGCAGAAACACAGACTTTGGAGTCAATCAAAGTTTTAAATTCAGACTTAGGCATTTCTGAGATTTGGGACTGTTTGGGGAAACTAATACCCACAAATATGGCGTTTTGTCATGCTGAACTGAAGAAGCCTCAAGGTCTCTCTGTCTCCTCCTCCCCAACCACTGTCTCTCAAAGAAGCTGAAGTTTCATTATCTGCCTAAGATCTAGACTCTCAAAGGAGAACAATTGTTTTCTTCTTTCTCTCCTTGTTATCTCATTATCTATTGCAGAAAAGAAGACCAAGGTGTAACCACACCTGAGCAGAACCTTTTACAAGTATAATGTCTGTCTCCAAGCATCATTTAAATTCCAAAGAAAACTATTTACAAGGTAATATCTGTTCCCAGATACAATCATTCTCCTAGGAAATCATTTATTGTCAGTAGAATTCCTCTTTTCCTCCCTCCCATAACCTGTTTTATCAGGAGGGAAGTCCTTTCTTTCTGTAACCTCAAGATAGTATATAACTTTTTATAACTTATTAAAAAGGTGGATTTTCATTCTGAAGGCTCTCATGTATACATGTTAAATATTGTATGCATTTTCTCCTGTTAATCAATCAGCTTCATGCCAGTGGTTCCCCCCCGCTACAAATCTTTAAGGGGCCAAGAAGCCTACGGCCCCATAATATGGTGCAGTGAGAAGGATCACCAAAGCCACACTTCTCTTCTGGAAGCTGCAGTGAAGAGAACCCAGGAACTTGATCTGCCAGCAAAGTGCTAAAAATTTCTTACCAGCTAGGCTCTTCTCTGTGTGCTTTGGTTGAGTGGATGGTAAAAATCACTGCTTGTCTCCTCTGCAAAGTTTTGATTAATTGGAAAAAAAGGATTTGTGTGATTAATCTTAGGTTGTAGTGCCTCTAGTACAGTTTTGGTATTTTATGTTATGTAAAGTATATGTTTGATACCTTTTCCTCTCAGAAATAGCCTTTTTTGTTGCTATTTTCTTTTGTCTTTGTCTTTCTGTGTCATTCTGTCATAAAGAGGGGAAGCATAGGATAGAACACGAGCTTAGACCCCCTGTGAGCCTGTTGGTCAAGACAACCGTGCAGACGCAAAATATTTGAAATAGCACGTTCTTCATTCTGAATGTGTCAAGCTCTTAGGGGAACTTTGTCTTAAAAGTTTCCATCCCTCCAGGGCTTTTGTAGTCTTTTGCTATTTTAAGTCTATTTCTGAAAGTGAATTTTTGAGAATCATGGGGATTGTGTCCGCTACACCCTATTGAAGAATATCTGTTAAAGACCTGGACAATTACCACCTGGGATTTACCCAAAGTGGCTTTTGGATTGTGTCACTATTGAAACTAAGGTTGCCATTGAAAATAAAAGATTGTCGAGATCTCTTATTCTAAACAACTGATGGAAAGGTTAAACTAAAAGAAAAACATAATAGTATCATGGTTATACTTACAAATTCTATTGACTAAATTAAAGGGCAAGATCTGACCTAAAACAAAGTTAAATTTCTTTGCAAGCTCAAAGCCTACTCTAGAATCCTTCTGGGAAAAACATAAAGACCACTCCAAGAGTTATTGACCTGCTCTTTCATCGTGGCAGTCTGGGTTTGATTTCTGGTCAGGGAATGGGTCCTTTCTGGTTTTATATTTGTACTACTTTTACATTTATTAATCCTTTCCCCTTTTGTGGACAGCTTTTTATTTCCTGCCTTCCATCTATGGAGGAATATAGGGCTTTCTGACCTTGTATGTAGATGACCAGCTGAGAAACTGAGACCCTAAAGAATATGGCCATACAAAAATGTGGGTCACACTCCATTTATAGCTAGCAAAATTATCCTTTCTCTAGCCTATCTTTGGGGTGATTCTAGATCTTATAAAAAATGGCTGGGCGCCTTGGCTCATGCCTGTAATCCTAGCACTTTGGGAGGTCGAGGTGAGAGGACTACTTGAGTTCAGGAGTTCAAGACCATCCTAAGCAACATAGCAATATCTTGTCTCTACAAAAAAAAATAAATAGCTAACTGTCATGGCGTACACCTGTAGTCCCAGCTACTCAGGACAGGAGGCCGAGGTAGAAGGATTACCTAAGCCCAGGTGGTCAAGGCTGTGGTGAGCTGTGTTTGTGCCACTGCATTTTAGCCTGGATGACAGAATAAGATGATGACTCAAAAAATACTTGACAACTCTTTGTAGATACCTTGTATGTCCATGGTTAAGGCTCTTAGGAAGATTTTTTTGTTGTTTAAATTAAAGCCAAAAATATCAGCTATTTGTTCTGGTTAAAATCTGGGAATAAGAAATTTAAAAAGACTTTTTAAAGAACACTATAGTCAAAAGTTGACTTAATTAAAATTGATATTTAGGCTATATAGACTATATGTAGACTCTATCTATCCATCTATCTATCTGTCATCTATAGTGTTAAGACCTCTGTTTTCTCAGTCATATGAATTTCTCTCATCCTAAACCTGCTAGCTACATGGGCTCCCTCTGCTTCCCTATTTATTTCTATGGGCTCCTTTTCCCTCTTGCCACCCTCAGTGTCACATAAGAGGACCGAATACAAAAATTCTAACAGCCTGGAATCTTTTAAGAAAAACAGAAAAGGAACCGAGCTCAGTGGCTCAGCCTGTAATCCCAGCGCTTTGGGAGGCTGAGTTGAGTGGATTGCCGGAGCCCACGGGTTCGAGACCCGTCCGGGCAACTTGGTGAGACCTCATCTCTACAATAAATCAAAAATTAGCCGAGCGTGGTAGCACGCGCCTGTAGTTCCGGCTACTTGGAAGACTGAGGCAGAAAGAACGCCGGAGCCCAGAAGGTCGAGGCTGCAGTGGCCGGGAGCATGCCACTGCATTCCAGTCTGGGTGACAGAGTGAGACTCCAATTCAAAAAAAAAAAAAGAAAAACAGAAAAGGAACCAGACCTCCTTTTGGGAGAAATTGTTGCTTTTCCTCAGGGAATGCCAGCAGTTGTAAATGGGCTAAATCCTCTCAGATTTAAAGCTCTACTCTCTTTTGTACTACATTACCTGATCTTTTTGACTTTTGGGAGTACCAAAAATTACTTTGCATTATGAGAAAATTTGACATCGGTGCATATAATGGTTAAATAAGATATACATTTTTAGAGATGACTCATGACAACTACTTATAGTGAATCATTATTACTACCGTGCGTGCTACTTGGTTTCCTTTTTCATATTTAGATAAGAAAGGCAATGGTGTAGGCCCTAAAAATTGCATGCTTCTTGGGCCTGTTACTTAAAGGGCTCCACTGTTAAGCCAATAATCTAATTAAGAAATAAGTTAAAAACCAAAATACATCATTCTGCACTTAGCTGGCTATTTTAAAACTCTTTTGTAAAAGAAACTTACATCTTTAAGGAAATCGTCATTTGTAAAGATGTCTGCCTATGTAAATTAGAAACTCTTAGTAATTGTTTTAAATTTACACATCATATCTTTGTTTAAAATGCTTTTCCTAGTCATCCTAACCGAACTTTTACTTACACCACTTTTATTCCTCCGTGACTTGAGAAAATGATGGCAAAATATTTAGGTCTGCTGGGTGCAGTGGCTCATGTCTGTAATCCTAGCACTTTGGGAGGTGAAAGGATTGCCTGAGCCCAGGAGTTTAAGACCAGCCTGGGGAACTTGGTGATACCTCATCTCTACAATAAATTTAAAAAACGGGGGCGCATGCCTGTATTTGCAGCTACTTGGAAGGCTAAGACAAAAGAATCACCAGAGCCCAGAAGGTCAAGACTGCAGTAGCCCTGAGCATGACACTGCACTTCACCCTGGGCAACTTAAAAAAAAAAAATAGAGCTGGGCTCGGTGGCTCAGCCTGTAATCCTGCGCCTTGGGAGGCTGAGGTGAGTGGATTGCCTGAGCCCGCGGGTTCGAGACTCGCCTGGGCAGGTGAGACCTCATCTTTACAATAAATCAAAAAATTAGCCGGGCATGGTAGCACATGCCTGTAATTCCAGCTTGGAAGCCTGAGGCGGAAGGATCGCCGGACCCCAGCAGGTCGAGGCTGCGGTGGCCGAGAGCGGCCACTGCACTCCAGTCTGGGCGACAGGGTGAGACTCCAACTCAAAAAAAAAAAAAAAAAAAAATAGGTCTAATGTCTTAGCTCTGTGGTTTTGAAATATAAATTCTCTATCTTGTTTCACCTAAGAGTTGTCCCTTTAGAATTGCAAATTTAGGGTTGCCTAGCTAGCAATTGTTTAGGGCAGATAACAGGTAATTATGAGATTCAGAAACTTTGAAAATTGGCAAATGAAGAATCTTATAAATCTATAAGATCTGCTTCTATCTGTGTGTCTATGTGTCTACATATTTATATGTTTCATATGTATGTGTTTCACCACAAAAGTATATAAAATGGCCCTAATTAATTGACCCAAAGAAAAAAGTAAATGCATAAATCAAATAATCTATCAGAAAAGTAGAAACTGTAACTCAAATGCATTTTAGTTCACGTGATTTTAGTTTTTAAATTTTCATTGATTGATTGGTTAGTCGGGTTCTCATTCTGTCACCCAGGCTGGAGTACCCTGGCATGATCATAGCTCACTGCAGCCTTGATCTCCCTGGATCAGGTAATACTTTCACCTCAGCCTCCTGAGTAACTGGGGCTACAAGCACATGCCACCATGCCCGGCTAATTTTTAAATTTCTTTTGTAGTGATGAAGTCTCACTATACAAGTCAAAGTGCTGAGATTATGGGTGTGAGCCACCATACCTGGCAGTTCGTGTGATTTTAATAATCTGTAGTGAGTAAAGCTGGTTTAAAAATTATTGGTAAAACAAAATTGAAACATGATAAAATTTAATTTAAACCTTTTGTTTGACTCTGTTGGTCATTGGTCAGATACTGTCTCTGCTAGATGTTTCAGGGTCATAAAACTTGCTTCTATAATATTTTTTGATGCCTAACTTATCTATAAAGTTATGTCTTCCTTTACTCCTCTTTTCTCTTCAGACATTCATCTTATGTAAAATGTATGTTTACTGGGCACTAACTAAACTCTCACAGGACTGTAACTATTCGCCTAACTGCCTATCTGTCCCTTTTCCTACATGCCTTCTCCATCCTTCAAGGAAATGTATAAATACCAAATCTCGTGAAAACCTCTTCAGAAAAACAGCCACAGATGTGTCTGTGGCTCGTGTTTCTTCTGGACGAGCCCTAAAGCTGGCTTAATAAACCTTAATAATTGAGACTTATGCCTCAGTCACTCATTTTGGTTGTCAAATTGATATATAACCCTCCTCCAAGTTCCATTTCTTTCAGAAAGTCTTCCCTTAGCACCCTAGCCCCTAATGAGCTTTCTCCCATAAACTGTAAGAGTTCCAATAACATCTACTGCCTGTATGTCTCATTCACTTGGCACTTAAACAAATCATTGCCATTATCACTTACATTAATGGTGCAGTAATTAGTGAACTGTGGATCCAGATTTCTTGGGTTTAAATCTTAGTTCTATCACTTACTGTGTGATCTTGAGCAGGTTACTCAACTTTTACCTTCATCTGAAAAATGGGGATATTAGTACTTGCTTTACAAAATTTTTGTAAAGATTAAATTAGTTAATACTTGTAAAGTGATTAGAACAGTTGCCTGGCACATAATGAGAACTACATAACTATTTGTAATTTTTTTTTTTTTTGAGTTGGAGTCTCACTCTGTCACCCAGACTGGAGTGCAGTGGCCGCTCCCGGCCACCGCAGCCTCGACCTGCTGGGCTCCGGCGATCCTTCCGCCTCAGCCTTCCAAGTAACTGGAACTACAGGCGCGCACTACCACGCCTGGCTAATTTTTTGATTTATTGTAGAGATGAGGTCTTGCCAAGTTGTCCAGGCGGGTCTCGAACCCGTGGGCTCAGGGAATTCACTCACCTCAGCCTCCCAAAGGTGTGGGATTACAGGCTGAGCCACTGAGCCCGGCTTATTTGTAAATTCTTTAAAAAGTACATGTGTACTGGCTCCTCAAATAAATCATAAACTTTGTAGTGACATTCCTGTTTCTTATTGCACCTAGGTACTTCACCAAAACTTCAAAGATTCAATTGTATTTAAACACAAGTATCAGGCCAAGGCAGGCTGATAGGACTCCTACTATGAAGAGACATTACCATATCATATGAACTATGGGGTGTTCAGTGGCCTCCACTATACAGCTTGCCTCAACCATTTCCTAAGTAGATTTTAGAAATAATCAGATTGGGGAAGGGACCAGAGAAATTTTTCTCTTCCCACACTCTACCAGGGACACCACTTTCCTTTTGAATGACGGTAGTGGAGCTGATGGAATGTCTAAGACATAGCACTGGAAACAAAGGCAACTAATTACTTGTGGCATTTTGCTCAATACAGCACAAAGAGAATGACGCAGACACCACCCTACCCTTCTCCACCCTCTCCACTCCTCCGCCCCCACATCCTTGTCTTGGAGGTGAGGGAAGGAAGCTGAGAGACAAGTACCATCCAACAGAGACTTCTGCGTTCATCAGACTGGAATCCAATGGAGACTTTTGCATTTACCACATCCCACAGCCTACTTCACGTCAGTAGATATTGCAAAAAATGCCTGCATGGGAGAGAGCTGGGTTCTTGCTCTTGGTTGCTAAATAGTTATGTGACATTAGGAAGATCCCAAGATCCTAAACTTTGTATCTTAGTTTCCCAATTAAAAAAAAAACAGAAACAAAAAACTAGATAATTATCCTTTTCCAACCTTATTCACAGTGCTGTTATGAGGAGCAACTGAGGTGATGAATTTGGAAATACTTTACAGTGTACAGCTTTTAATCCATGTAAGAGCTTGTTATCTTGAACTTCTCTTAGCTAGAGAAGAAAGGTATTTAATACTTTATTAATACCTAATTTAATACAGTAGCCACTAGTCACATGACTGTTGAACATTTGAAGCATGGCCAGTCAGAACTAAGATGTGCTATAAATGCATAATACAAATCAATTTCAAAGAATGCAAAATACTTCAATAATTTCCCACATTAATAACATATTGAAATAATCATATTTTGACTGTATCGTTAAATAAACTATCACAATTAATTTTGCCATTTATTTTAACTTTTTAAAATGTGACTACTAGAAAATGTAAAATTACATACATGGCTTGTATTTGTGGCTCACATTATATTTCTATTGGACAGAACTGGTCTAGACAGTCACCCTCAGGAAGGTCAGAATGGCAAAGTTTCTCTGTCTTAGGCAACCCAAAGTAGCCTGCTAGGTTTAGAAAAGAAGGACCCTGGGATACACTTCTCTTATGAATCCCCTGCTATTTTGTGTCCCTTGACCTCTTCTAAAGGCTGTATCTTTTGGTAAAGAAGCCATTCTTTCTTGAGAATATGGAAGGTTGGACTTTCAGAAAGAGGGGCACATGAATTGGGGAAAGGGAGATGAAGAACATTGGATTGCTATAACAATGACTTACTGTTGAAGAATAGCAAACTAATTATCACATTACAATTCTCTCAGCCTACTAGGGTGGGTCATTAGCTTCCTTGGGGGCTCTTTTAAAAAATGAAAGAAAAATAAAAGATTCCTTCCCAGCAACTAGCTATTTTGTTCTTTCAATTCAATTCAACTGGGGACAAAGTTACATAAAGAGAAAATGAACACATTAATGGCTGGAATGGAAACAAAAGGACATGTCTTTATTTCTGAAGCCAGGCTTATCTTTGCCCATCAAAATGGAAAGTTTTGGGTTAACAAAAATGTGGCACTGCACAAGCTTTCTTTAAATATTCCATAGGAACCTCCTGGGCTCAGATTTTATGTCCTTACCACAGTTCCTTGGCTTTCTTTAAATGTAGACATGGCTAATATGACTTGGGATTCTTTTTTTTAATATATATTTTTTATTTTAAAGTTGTGGGGTACAGTTAAGGGTTAGGTATACAAATATTCATTGTGCAGGTACACTCGTTGATGAGGTGTGCCCCCCTTTCCCCAGACAGATATTTACTACCGTTAATCCCACCTCCCTTTCCCTCCCTGTCCCCCTTATGTTTCCCGCCACTGTCAATCCTTTTCTTACAGTATTACGGTAGTTGTTCAAGATCCACTTATGAGTGAGAACATGTGATGTTCAGACCTTTGTTTCTCTGAGAGATCACTCAGTATTATAAACTCTAATTCCATCCAGGTTGCTGTGAAATTCATGATTTTGTTCTTTTTTATGGCTGCGTAATATTCCATTGTGTGTATGTACCACATTTTTTAATCCAGTCATCTTTTGATGGGCAGCATGGTTGGTTCTATGATCTTGCTATTGTGAACAATGCTGCGATAAACATACGTGTGCAGGTATCTTTTTTATAGAGTGATTTGAGTTCTTCAGGGTACATTCCCAATAGGGGAATTGCAGGATCATATGGAAGGAACTGGTATCCAGTTCCCGAGCAAAACCCGAAGTGCCCAGGCCATAAGACAGAAGATAGACAAGTGGGGCCTCATTAAACTGACAAGCTTCTGCAAAGCCAAAGAAACTATCAAGAGAGCAGGGAGACAGCTTACAGACTGGGAAAAAATATTTGCCAACTCCATGTCTGACAAAGGCCTAGCATCAAGGATCTACAAGGAACTCAAACGTGTTGAAAAGGAAAAAACAAACAACCCCATTGCAAAGTGGGCAAAAGATATGAACAGACCTTCTCAAAAGAAGACATACGAGCGGCCAACAGATACACGAAGAAATGTTTAACCTCACTAGTCATCAAGGAGACGTAAATTAAAACTACACTGAGATAGCACCTAACTCCAGTCAGAATGGCCATTATCAATAACTCAAAAAATAACAGATGCTGGATAGAATGTGGTGAAAAGGGAACACATCTACACTGTTGGTGGGAGTGTAAACTAGTATAACCTCTATGGAAATCAGTGTGACAATTCCTAAAAACTTGGGATTCTAAGAGTCCATCAGCTCTGCCCAATGAGAATGAGCTCCTTACAGGAATATTACATGTACAACCAAATCCTACTTTAACTAAAGTTTAAGACTTAGCAACAGACATTCCATTTGGGGTAAACTCAACATTGGCAGGAATGGGGACTGAACTTTAAAAGAATAACTTTGAAGGATTTTGATTTATTTATGGGACAGAATGGGAAAAAGACAACTTAAGGACTAAGGAATCAAATTATGATGCAAATTACAGACCAAATAGCAACAATTTACTAAACCTCAAGTCAAACTGAGCCCAGATATTAACCGAACCATGAATTGGGCCAAATATATAAAAATTCAGCAGACTTATTCAAACCAGAATTGAACTTATATATTTTTTAATGAAATAGAACATCAAAACATTTCTTACACTGAGCCTAGCTGAGCCAGTTTTATTTGGTTTGAATCCCTGATAAAGAAAAACATATTAGGCTTTCTTTTGCCTTCAAAGGAATGTAATGCAAATTCCCAGGAACTGGCCTATCTTCCATAACCGTTAGTTACTCAGGATGAATGAAAGTATATGAATCCATTCACAAGTTCCAGATCCAAGACAGACTAATATGAGATGGAAACAGGGTGGTACTACCATGACCTAGAAGAGAACAAATAATTTCTGTCCCATCCAACACCATTATCCTTTGGTTAAATGTATATTAACCTGTATATATTCCTTGCTAAAAGCTAAAAAACACTTTACATTTTATGAAACAATTCTTACTTCTTAAACCTCAAATATCTTTAAGAAGAAATGTATGTCAACTGAAAACTATGAGTTGTCTATAGCTCATCATTCTGTTTATCTGATTCTGTGAGAGCTATTTTACAACTCTATAAATTATAAATAACTAATAACAATGGAAAATTATTCTACTCTATCGACATGCAAATTCTGAACTATCTACAGAATATGCCAAATTTTAGAGAAGGCAAGAAACTTACCCCAAATAAAAAAGCTAGAAGTGGTGTAGCTGGGCCTTCTTAGAAACTGTTGTCTCCTTATCCTCTTTCATATCCTACCCCACTCCACCTCCCAGCTTGGAATAGTCCTGAACGAGGTGGGGGTGGAGAGGAGAAACTGGGTATATCAAATCCAAAGCTTACCTAAGGTACTGTTCTACCTAAGATGAACTTTGCACCTAGGGAATTTTCACTGAGTGGATGCCTTGGACTTGTCGCTAAACAAACTGCCATGGAATGGGCTTGTTCATGTTACATAGATCCTCCTACCCTTAGGGGCTGTAATTATATGAAGGCTCCAGACATATCATCTGAGATGAGCCCAAATATTCTGGAAATTGCCACGAAGTTTGTCTAGACCAGAGTTGGCTTCATTTATGTTCATGAACATAAATGAACATTTCAATTCTCTACTGAAAATACGAATTTAGATTGGTAGTATGGAACAAACTCTGATCTCTGCCAAGTAAATCCCCCCCACCCCTCAAATTGGTTACTCTGTTTATTTTGTGAGGTTTGAATACATTCATTCTCTCTCTCTCTCTCTCTCTCTCTCTCTCTCTTTAGCAAGGGATTTCTGAAAGAGCAAGAGCAGATCTCGCCTGCCAAAGCCTTGTCTCTGATATCTTAGAGTCAGTGAGGTGCATATATTTTAGAAGGAAAATTCTGTAGGTAGCATGCTGGAGATGAATGATTTGACATGTTTAAACAGTTTAATTACAGGCGATTGTGTTCATATGTGCCGGGTAACCAGTTGGATACAGTCTGCAAAGAGACTCTATTTACTTCAAGCTAATACCACCTGAGAGTTTCCAACGAATGGGTTATATGGTGGTTTAAGAATAGGTACACACATTATTTGATACTCCTCTTTTTAAGAGGTAGAGTCTAATTACTTTCCACTTGAATGCAGACTGGTCTCAGTGCTTGCTTCCAGTGAAGAGAATAAAGGAAAAGTGACTGTGTTGGTTGAGGAGACTAGGCCATAAAGGTACTGCATCTCAGTCCTTGTTCATTTTCTTGACTCACTCAGGTAGGAGAACCTGCCAACAGCCATCTTGGAAGTGGATTCTGCAGCTCCAATTGAGCCTTCAGATGACTGCAACCCCTACTAATACTGTAAGTGCAACCACATGAGAGACCCTGAGCCAGGAACCATCCAGTTAGCCACTCCAGAATTTCTTGCCCATAAAAACTGTGAGATAATAAATGGTTGTTTCAAGCCACTAAGTCTTGGGGTAATTTGTTTCATAGCAAGATTTAAGTAATACAGTTCAGAAATTCCAGAAATAGCTGGTGCTATTTCTGAGAAATGATTAGCTAAGCAATTATTGGCAGACTTTATGAATCTTGACCAAGTGTTTTCATGTATATTTTTTGCAAGTCTCTGCTTAAAATCTGTCCAAAAATTTCATTCTCAGTCCAAGTGTTAAAACCTAGGTTTTTGTAGTTTCAGCAATATAAGTTTGCTTAGATAAATTTGTGTTTCTTTGCATACTTGAACAAGATATTACAAAAGCACGTGTATTTTTATTTCTTCAGCAACCATTATCTGAAGGCTTGCTGAGTCTCTAGCACTATTCTGGGTGAAATAGATGCTTTTTGTGCATTTATGTGTTCACAAACATTACTTGAACATCTACTAGGGACCAGGCACTGTACTCTGCACTGAAGGTACAAAAATACACATGACACTTTGCCCTTGAGGGGCTCAGTATTTAGTTGGGGAAGTCGACAGGTGAACAAATACTTTACAACACAGTGTGGTGAATATTACCCCAGAAATATGAATAACATGCTATGGTATTGCAGACAATGGAACAACTACCTCTATGTGAGGTCTTGAAGGATGAATAGGAGTTTTCAAGCAAAGAAGATTGGAAGTAGAGGAATGACATTACAGATATGGAAGAAGAGGATGTGTAAAGACATTGGAAATATTAAAAGGCTGGGCTGCCTTTTCACACTTCAGTTTCCTCTACCAGGAATAAAGAGATGGCTGCTGATATGTATGCTCCTGGCAGTTTGAGGCAGGCAGGACAGGCTGTTTTTCTAGGCATAGACATTTCAAAGCCAACAGGCTGTTCAAGCTGCCCCAACTAAAGGACCTCTGTGCTTCCCAAGGCTCTCAGGCTAGAAAAATTCTCATGATAAACCCTAAGCCGTGGGAGGACAAATGTGCAAGTCTTCTGGACCATATAATTCTTTTTAGCCTGAAAAACTCAAATTGTTTATGGGTGAGTCTACTAAGCTTCTAAACTTGGACTTCTGTGGCCTTTTATTTATGACATTTGTTATAAAGGAATGGAACACATTGCCTTTTAGATCACTGTCACTCAAACAGCGGGTCCAAAACAAGACAGAGTTTGCATCAGAATGTAAATCAACATACTGCTGCCTGTATTGATAAAATCATGCTCTGAAAAAAAGTCAACTGACCTAAATGGTTTGCTTAGTGACATAGTTGATTTACAATTGGTAAAAGCTTCTAATCTTGCTGCACACTGACTGACAACAAATAGTTCATGGGTTGGCAGTGATTCGTAAACCACAGTTGTAAGATAACTCACTATCCACTAAGTAATATCTTACAAGATAAATCTCTTTGTTTCCTTTTAAAAACTTGTCTATGCTTTCTTTTCCTATTTATCTTCTCTCCATTTTTTATTGTATATATTTTTGGTGTACTTGTCTTTTTGTTTTGGCTTCTAATTAGTTCAGAGTCAAATTTGAAGCTCAAGTGCATCAACTATGTTGACACTTTTGAGTCATTTTCTACATTCGTGTTCTTGACTTTGCTTTTCAGTTTCAATTTTATGTTTGTCTTGATTATTTCATTGCATATATTTTTGCCAGATGATATTGAAGATGATGACAATGATGACAACCATGACAATAAACACTGCAGCAAGCATGGCAAATGGGCCAGATTTCTGGTCTGCATCTGCAGAGTAAGGGTTATGGCTGTGCCTCCATGAAGCCAGACAAGTTTGACTGTTTTTGTCTCTGAATTGATAAAACTGCTTTTCATGGAGCCACAGTGGTGTTCATGAAGAACTCATTTCTCTGCATGCAGAGGGTATCAATCTCCATAAATGAAGTCAGCGTGCACAGTTAGGAGAAGAGCACTCACCGTCTTGGTCGTTACCTGAGTCAGCTGGAGACTTGCTTCGGCGCATAGGACCGGGACTTTTGGCTGAACTCTTCTGAGGTGTTGGGGATGCCTTTGGGCCAGCTGTGGCTGATGGGTTTCCCTTCATGACCCGGCATTCTAGGGCAAGAGGACACAAACAGCTTAGTAGCGGGTAAAACTGAGACTCAGCATGTTACAAGCCTCTGGAAACTGTAATAACCACTATAGGTTAAGGTATCTAAGTAGCTCTGGACTACAAGATGGTCCTCATTGTTTGTAGAAACTATGGCTCTGGGGAGGGAGGCATGGGGGAATCTTTTAAAAGTTACCTGAGCTAAGGTAGGTATTTAAGTCCATGAATTATGGAAACAAGGGCAGGTATCCAAAAGCAGGTTAAGTAGGTAGTTAAATAGTCAACTCAATCATTTGTGGACAAGTCAGTAATGTCTCAGAATAGTTCCTATTAATAAAATGTCTAATTAATTTCCCTGGAGTAGAGATTGACAGCTCAGAGATTACAGCTACACAGATGAAACATTCATGATTAATTTAATAGGGGTTAGTGAACTACTATTTATTGTTTATTACATGTTACCCATTGTAATAGGCGCATGATGGATGTAATGTCATTTTATATAAATAATCACTACCACCCCTACCATCTTGCATTTATAGAGTTTTTTTTCCAATTTTCAATGCATGTTATCATGATTCCTTATGTTGGTTTAATGAATAGGCCAGCAGTGATTCTGCCACTCAGTACTTAAGAAAATCCATGGATGTGTAGGAGAGTCTGCCAAAATTCTTGCATTTGCTGTAGCCCCAGTCTGACGCATTTGGAGAACACTTTCTAGGCAGGTCATACTGCATTCCCTACTATGGTCATTTTTATTGGGATGGTGCTAATTTATTAGGAGAATTATTAGACTCATTTTGCTGATGAGAGTACAAAAAACTTAACCCCCTTTCTGAGGACCACAAAACAAAAAGTAGCAGAACAAGGACTAAAAGCCAAGTCTCCAGAGTACCAGTCTAGTGCTTTCTCTACTACAGTTTTTCCAATCTTGTGCTGTGATGAACAGAGTGAAATCAAACAGTGGGATAGAGGATGGTCTTTCCTTTAAACACTTCCTTGTTGTCCCTATTTAATGGTACATTGAACATATATTAAACAGAAAAATTAGGAGAGTTATTCTGGTAAATTTAGTTTTTTAGGAAACTGAGTTAAATGTAAAGCCCATATTTTTTTGGTTCACGTCTTATTTGGTTGAAGAGCTTTTGTGTTTACTTTGCATAGCTGGAGATGTAGAAGGTATAGGAAATTGGACATAACCTTGCGTTTGTTTAGCTATTTCTTTTTTTTTTTTTTTTTTTTGAGTTGGAGTCTCACTCTGTCGCCCAGACTGGAGTGCAGTGGCCGCTCCCGGCTACCGCAGCTTTGACCTGCTGGGCTCCAGCGATCCTTCCGCCTCAGCCTTCCAAGTAGCCGGAATTACAGGCATGCGCTACCACGCTCGGCTGATTTTTTTTTTTTTTTTTTATTGTAGAGATGAGGTCTCGCTGCCCAGGTGGGTCTCGAACCCGCAGGCTCAGGCAATCCACTCACCTCAGCCTCCCAAAGGCGCGGGATTACAGGCTGAGCCACCAAGCCCAGCTTGTTTAGCTATTTCTATGGTTACTTGCCTCTTCCTAAAGGGAACACAGCAAAAATACCACCACTTTCAGGGTCTTTGTCACTTCAGTCACTTGTAACGTCTGTATTAGTAAAACTCTCTTTTTTTCTCCAACACTTTACTTCTCTTAACTGGGAAATATGCTTTGAATATCTTTCCATCAGAATCACATTTTAATCTTGTTGCTGTGTGAGCAACTTCACTTTTAACTTATAGCTGGAGCCGGGACTCAAGCAAAGGAAGATTGGCAGATGTTTGGCTCCTTCCTGATATTAACAACTCTCTGGAATCTTAAATGACATGACAGGAGAATGGGGCAGCAAGTCCGATGTCGGGGAAAGGGTTTGACATTCAAAATATAGTGGAAAAATCTGCCCAAAATGGAACTATTATCATGAACTAAATAGCTGAAAGAGGCTGACTAGAAAGAAAAATTTTATGTACAGTATCCAAGTTTTTTTTTTTTTTTTTTTTTGAGTTGGAGTCTCACTCTGTCACCCAGACTGGAGGGCAATGACTGATCCCAGCCACCGCAGCCTTGACCTGCTGGGCTCCGGTGATCCTTCCGCCTCAGCCTTCCAAGGAGCTGGAACTACAGGCATGCGCTACCACGCCCAGCTAATTTTTTGATTTATTGTAGAGATGAGGTCTCGCCAAGTTGCCCAGGCAGGTCTCGAACCCGCGGGCTCAGGCAATCCACTCACCTCAGCCTCCCAAAGGCGCGGGATTACAGGCTGAGCCACCGAGCCCGGCTAGTATCCAAGTTTTGATTCCAAATGTTCCTTTCTGTAGTCTGGTTGTGCCTGTCGGCTCCTGTGACACAATATGTGGTTCAAAAAATATGGTCAAAATTGGGACACATGATGTGGCTTTTTTATTGTGTTTTGTGTGTGTGTGTGTGTGTTTGTTTTGTTTTTAGTTTGAAGGCTGGAACTCTGAGACATCCAGTCACCTTTCACTTAGTGACCCATGTATCCAAATATGCAGGAGAAAGATTAACAATATCTGCCCTTGAGGGACCATGCATGGATGTTCTCCAGGCCAAACAAAACCATGGAGACCCTAAGGGATAGAAGAGGCCAGCACAAGGAAACAATATAACACAGTGGCTTTTGCTTACCATTTTCATCCAGAGAAAAGTCATCCTGAGCATAGCGAAATTTTTCAGGACCACAAGCAATAAACACATCATCATCACCAAAGAAATCGTGGAGACAGGTTACCTATGGAGAAAGCAGAAACACTGGATTGGTATTTGATGGTCATGTGATAATGAACTTCACAACATGTTGATGGTTGAAAAGTGTCACATCTAGACCATCAGCTCCAGCCCCCATAGATGTCCTTTTTCTCACAACACCTACCATACTCATAGTCTGTACCATGACCCCTAGTGAGTGTTAATACAGTGCATGCCATTGCCTTTCCATGTTTCATGTGTGGTAGTCTTGCTTCCATTGCATCAAGAGTAAGATCGAGACCAAGTCCAAATGGAATAGTTCCTTGTGAAGAAAAGTCAGCCAACAGATGGCTCTACAAATGTCACCTTTTTTCAAAGCCTCAAAGACAGAGTGTTCCTGGCTCAACTCTGGGGACAGGGGTCTAGGCCAAGGCAGATGGGAAAAATCTTCTGCAGCCTGTGGTGAATAGACCCTGTAGCTTATCCAGAAGTGGAAATTTATCTCTTCATCTGCATGAGTTCTTAAAAACAGATATCATTTCATAACTGCTTTGAACACACACAAATTGGACTTTTGCTAAAAATGAGTCAAGAACCTGGTAGTGGCCCAGAATACAATTCTTCCCTGAGAAACCAGGACAGGAAAATTATGCTGATCATTTAAAACTTCATAAAGAGCAATAAGTCCCAATAGACTTGAGTCTCTGCTGGTAGAGTCATGTTCCCAGGACCCTTCCTGCCCTCTAGCACCCCAAGCAGTGCTGCTTCTCCACAACAGAGAGACAGTCTCCCCAAGCCCCACTTCTACACACAGAAATGAGGGTCCTTGGGAAAGTATGCTGCTTCCTGCAGTCTCCCCAATTCTCAGCTTTCCTAATTACATCTGATAATTAGTCCAGCACATCAGGGAAACCCCAGGAGAAACCATGGAGTCAAAACATGCTTATCCTACTCCTAAGTCTGAAAGTGTTCAAAGCCTCTAATTGTTCTAAGCTTCTCGTTCAAGCTGCCAGCAATAGCTTTCCAAAGACATGGTGCTTGCAAACTAACAACAGCTTGCTGGATGCAGAGAGCAATATGTTACATTAGAAAAATGCTCATATTAATAGCATCATCCCCCACCCAAAGTCAATTCAATCTCTGTTCCCCTGCTAAGATGACTATAAGCCTCACACAAAGGGAGAGATGTTTAAAGATTATCCCCATTGGCTCAGCCTCCCAATTATCCAAGAGATGACACAAGAAGGAAGAGAGACTTAGACAACTGCCAGGATTGCTCTCATTAAGCCTCTTCCCAATCCTGAGTCGTGATCTCATCAAATAGGCTAGCACCTTTCTTTTACCCACTTGTTCCTCACCCATTCATTCCATAATCATGTAATGACAATCAAAGCTAGCATTGATTAAATGCTTACTCTATGACAGGCATTCTGCTAAGTACTTCCAAATCTGTCATCTCATTAACCTCATACCAATCCCTAAAGGTTAGTATTATTGTCATTACTATTTTAAAGATGAGAAAGCTGAGACCCAGAAACAATAAGTAAATTATGCAGGTGGAAAACGATGAAGCCAAATAAATGCAGATCTTACTTCAAAGCCTGTCCTTTTAACCACTCAGCAATACAAAGCACTTTAAATATAGTTCAGGCACTAGAGAGACAAAGACGAATAAGACTCAGGCCATGGATTTCTCAAAGAACTAAAAATTGAGCTTCCAGATGACCCAGCAAATCCCTTTTCTGGGAATATACTTAGAGGAACATAAATCACTCTACAAAAAAAACAAAACGAAACAAAACAAAAAACCACATGTGTTCATTGCAGCACTATTCACAATAGCAAAAACACGGAACCAACCCAGATGCACATCAAAAGTGGACTGGATAAAGACAATGTGGTACATATACATGGTGGAATATTATGCAGCCATAAAGAAGAACAAAATTGTGGCCTTCACGGCAATTGATGCAGCTGGAGACTATCATACTAAATGAACCATCACAGAAACAAAGAACGGAATATCACATGTTCTCACTCATAAGTGGGCCCTGATCACTGGTCATATGAGCACCAGGGTAAGAATGGCAGACACTGGACACTGCTAGGGGAGGGAGGGAAGGAGGGAGGGAAGAGGAAGGGCAGCACACTGGGTACCACTACTGGGGGACTGAGAACCACCTAGAAGCCCAAACTTCACCTGCATGCAACTTACTTATGTAGTAAATCCTCACATGTACCTGACACGTCTAAATAATAATAATAATAATAATAATAATAATAAAAAAAGACTCAGGCCATGGCTTCATGGAGCTCACAGTCTAATGTGGTGAGATACATTGAAGCAAAGCATTTCAATCTAGTGTCAAGAGTGTTAGGATAGGAGTATCTGTAGGTACTATGGGAGCTACCGATGACTATGTTCAAGTGACCCTGGCACTGTTAGTTCAATAGGCATCCTGAATATTATCCTGATAGTGGATCCAATGACAAAGGCCACATGACTTTGGGCTCTGCCACAGACCTCCCATCAATATCTTATACCTTGGCACAATAAAATCTGGAGCCCCTAGGTTTGATACACGAAGTGTCTGAATTGTTTATCCCCTTCCATCTCCTTCACTCAGAAGAACTCTGCCATGTCTTCTTGTCTGAGGCTGCCATTGACCTTGACTAGCTGCCATTATTTTTGGTTATCATCAAGGGACGCCTCATCATTGGGTGTCCTCTGCTAGTGGTCTCTGGGATTTAGCATTTTGTATGCATACCTGCCTGTATTTTCATGGGTACTCACCTAGTTCTCCCCATTGGATCACAAGTTTCTGAATATAAAGACCAAGTCTATACCTCCCTCTATACATTCCCATGGTTCCTGGTAGAAGTTTATCACATGGTAGAAATTTAATTACAGCTGTCTGCCTCAACTGCATGCAAAGAAGGTAAGAAGGAGAAAATACAGAGGCTTTGTATGGGTATGCAAAGACAGAAAAATAGAAATAAGAAAGATGAAATCAATTGTGGCAGACAACAGAGATTAGCATTCAGAGGCTTTGAAGGGTAACAAAAATACACAAATTTAGAAATAAGAAAGTAGACATGACTGAATTTAGAAGTTATTCATCACACAACTGTGCTAGTTGAAAACCTAGATAAAATGAATGATTTTAAAAAGGAAATCTAAAGATTCAAATTAGTTTTAAAAAAAGAAATAGAAAATCCAAACCAACTAATAACTATAAAAAGAATTTAGTAACACTTCAAACATCAACCTTCCCCCAAAAGTCACCAGAGAACTCATTTTGTAGTTAGTTGTGGAAATTGCTTCCCAAGAAGAAAATCTAAAAGCTCAAAAGCAGCCATCTCAGACACACACTATGATACCCTATTATAGGACAATAAAGTCTCACAGATTGCACTGAGGTTGCTGCTATAATGACCTACCCTCCTCCTCCTCCAGCCCCAAGCATCTCTATCCCCACCCAGGCTTGGAAAAGCCTCTGGATAACCCCACCTTTGGAGAAGCTTCTAAGAAAGGCAAAGTCCCCTATGCTTCTGACAAACTCACAGTGGTGTGTCTGCCTTCAAACACATTCATGTTGCAATCCAGCTGTTCAGCATCAGGTTTCTTGTGTGATCCCATTCCACATTTTACTGGCTCCCAAATGTGAACAAATTCACATTGTGCATATGGATACCCAGCTTTCCCAAATGTTTTGGATAGCGAGACAGCAGCCCCTCATCTTTCTTATAGGGTTGAAAAATTTGAATGTTCTCTCTCTTAAATATGAGAGACCGAAGGCACAGAGAGTCAGAGTGGTTGAAGGATACACAGCTGGCTAATGACAGAGTTGAGATGAACAATCAGGTGTCTTGCTTCAGTTCAGGACAAAACAGTTCAATTGCCCAGTAAAACATATCTTCCTAAAGCCTTGACTTCAAAGTCTTGTCTATAGCCTATAAAGGAGAGTCACTATTGGTCCTAATCAATGTCTGATATGCACTAGAACATCTCACTGGATTGAAAAAGGAAGCATGTTTACGAATCATACTTTTATCTACGGATAACAAAACGCCTATGTATTACTGTAACTGACAACTGAGTATATGGTGGAGAAAATGGACAAGGAGAAGATGGAGGTGAAGGGGGAAAAAAGACAGAAGAAGAAGAGAGCAAAGGAGAAGAATAGAGTATAATGAATAATTTTCAAATGAAACTCACACTCATTTAACATTTGCTTTCTAAAATTCTATGGAGGCAATATTATACAAAGTCCACCTTAGCTTACATTGCAAATGTATGATTTTTCAAATTAGTTTCTTTGAGATATAATTTCCATTATGATGGGGCAACAGAAGTAGTAAATATAATAATCATTATGATACCACTTACAGCATCCTCAGGGATCAGAGGTCTTGCTGACATCAGCTTCAGTATGAGTCATACTTGGATATTTAAGTCAGGGAAGAGAACATGAAGGGATGACACCTATCTTTATAATTAATCAACTGCCAGCACAAAATCAATAAAATCAACTCACATTAACATTGAACCATTAACTCAGTGCTCTTTCTTTAGGGGGAAAAAAACTAGCAGGTGTTGAGGGAAGGGAGGCCAGCTCAGTTGCACATTAGCGTGAACAATAGATTATATGGATGGTCCAGTGGCTTAAATGTTAAAGTACAAATGGAGAAATGGAGACAACAGATTACTGTGTGGGAGCACTTTGAGTCTATTAGCTGCACATGGAAAATTCACTGTGTGACTTGATTTAAGATTGATTAGATTCTTCATCCACATATTACAAATGCTGGTAGTTAGTTCTTGTACGTGCCTGCTACTAGTAGAATACATTTCATTTACCTAATTATTCAAAAAGAAATGTTATCTCAGGAAGTATGGTCTTGCTTGTATATCTATGAGACTCACTTTTAACTTGCAAAATATTTGCATCAAAAGTTCAATTCTACTAATATTGATACATTAAGCATGCACTAGGGCAAAGGAATTCTGTGAGAGATATAGAAATGTACAATACAGGGTCCCTGTCTTCAAAGAGTTGACAGCATAATAAGCAAGTTAGAGCTACACAAATAATTGGTATGCAAGGCAGATGTTGTTATCACTGTTATAGAGGTACAAAGAGCAAGGGACACACAGAAGACAGAACAATTCTAATAATGAACTGGGGAAGGCTTCACAAAAAAGATGCCACAAAAACTGACACTTGAAGGATGAGTGGGATATGGGTTGATGGAGACAGGAGATATTCTAGGCAGAGGTAACTGCATGAACAAAGGCAGAGAGGCAACAACAATGTGCCTTTTTCTTAATAGATCTGAGGGGAAAAAGAGCTGCATCTTGTCGACCTTAGTAACAGATTCTGACTTTCCAAAGTTGTGCACAGCACAATTGACCAGAACCATTTGCCAACCTACCGCACAGACAAAACATGCAGTTGCCTACTGGCAGAATTCAGGGTGAAGATGAGGCCAGAGAGTGTCTATGAGAAGGAGTGGCCCCAGTGGTGAAGAAGAGGGAACTCCCTGTGGCAAGGAAGACAAACCACACTGAAAGATTTTTCAGTCTTGCCAGCAGTGTGCCCTGACATGGAGAGTGGCTGGCAAGCTTTGCAAAATGAGTTAATGAAAGATTCAGTAAACATTACAGACAAGGCTTTTTCGAAAAGTTACTGCTACTCTCATTCTGGAACATTTTCTGCCTGTGAGCCCTGGACTGGCTCTAGTCAGATGTTGGCACACAGCTAGCTTGTTGAGCTGCGGCAATGTTTCTGAAACAGTCCTGGTTTTCTTATCAAACTTGTTTTCCAGGGGTAATCTTGAAGCCTTACTTGTGGGTTTTTCTATCTTTCATTTTTTTTTTTTTTTTGAGTTGGAGTCTCACTCCGTCGCCAAGGCATTGGTACACTCATGGCCACTGCAGCCTCGACCTGCTGGGCTCCGGTGATCCTTTCGCCTCAGCCTTCCAAGTAGCTGGAACTACAGGCGCGTGCTACCACACCCAGCTAATTTTATTTATTGTAAAGACGAGGTCTCACCAAGTTGCCCGGGCTGGTCTCGAACCCGCAGGCTCAGGCAATCCACACAATTCAGCCTTCCAAAGTGCTGAGATTACAGGCTGAGCCACCGAGCCTGGCCTACTTGTGGGTTTTTCATGACAACATTTTTGCCTGGACAAGCAGCTCTTCAGTTCTACAGTGCCTCTTTTGGCATAGATCTCTTTATTCAATGCCCTGAACGTCCCCTAAAATCTCTGCTGAAATAATAACAATGCCACTTGTGCTTGTACAATATTTTTACTGTTTTCAAAACACTTTCACATTTATATTCTCTTTATATTCTTGTCCACACCTTCAATTTTGCTCTCAACTCGATTCAGTCAGATTTCCATCTTCACTGCTCCACCAACACTAATCTCGTCAAGGTCAACAATGGTTTCCATATTGTGAAATCCAGTGGTCATTTCTCTGGCCTCATCTTACTCAACCCCTTAGTAATGTTGGACATAAACTGAGCAAATCCTTTTTTTTTATAAGTACTTTCCCTTTTTAGCTTCTGGGAGACCACAGTCTTCCAGATTTCCTCCTACCTTAATCTTTTTTGTTGGATTCTCATCCTCTTCCAGACTTCTCAATATTTGAAAGCCCCAGTGCTCAGGTCTCATACCTCTTTTTTTATTTATGCAAGTATATTTACTAAGTTATCACATCCAGTCCCAAGGCTTTACACATTGCTATGATTTGAGTGTTGTCTCTTCCAAAACTCATGTTGGAACTTAATCCCCCATGTGGTAGTATTAAGAGATGGGTCTTTAAGAGGTGATTGGGTCATTAAGGCTCTGCCTTTGAAATGGATAAATCCATTCATGGATTAGTGAACTAATAAATTAACAGATTAATGGGTTATCATGGGATTGGAACTGTTGGCTTTATAAGAGAAATAGAGACCTGAGCTAGCACACTCAGTCCCCTTTCTATGTGATGCCCTGTGCTGCCTTGGGACTCTGCAGAATCCTCACCAGGAAGAAGGCTTTCACCAGATTTGGTCTCTCAACTTTGGACTTTCCAGCTTCCAGAATGGTAAGAAATACATTTTGTTTACACACACACACACACACACACACACACACACACATATTTATATATCATCTAGATTCAAAAAGTCTGTTATGCAATAGAAAATAGACTAAGACACGCACCATTCATACTTGTATACTGATGACTCACACGTTGATGTCTCCAGGTCCTTCTTGCTCCTGAACTCTAGACACATATATCCAACTGTCTGTTAAATATCTTCACTTGTTTAATCTGATAGGCATCCCATTTTTTATATGCCCAAGACTAAACTCTTATTTCTTCCCTTCCAAATTCTACTTCCCTCTAGTTTTCCTAATCTCAAATAATGGTATCACAGTTCCCTCAGTTGCCCAAACCAGAAACGAGAGTCATTTCTGACTAGGAGTCAATTTTCTCCCTCTCCATGGTCCTAACCTGAGATACACTACAATAGCTTCATACCCTGTCTCCGTATATTCACTCTAGGCAGCATGTCCTCCCTCACCGCACCCACACCCATTCTGTTTTTTATACAGCAAAGTAGTATTTATCAATTTTAATTAGGCATATAATTCTTCTGTTTAAAATCCTCAAAAGCCTGCCCATGGTAGATAGAATAAAATCCAAACTTTTAATCTTGGCTCTACATTATCCTTATTTACATATGCAACTTGCTCTGGCAACACTGGTCTTTTTCCTGTTCCTCAAACACATCAAGGCCTTTCCTGCTTCAGGGCATTCACTCTTGGAGTTCCCTCTATCTAGAAGGTTCTTGTACCAGATAGTCACAGAACTAACTTTTTTTCATAATCAAATCTAAAGTATCAAATATTTAAGTCTGAACAATCCTTAACTTACATGCCATTATTTTTAAAAATTCCACAAATTAGACATTATTATTTAAATTATTTTATATAGTTAATATTGCCTACATTTAGCTACACATTTACCAGTTTATTTTTCTCATCATTTTTTTGTGAGGCCATCTCAGGACTTTCTTCTGAAGTGATTTTAAAATTAGGCACATGTTCAATCTTCCCATTCTATCTCCCGTGTCTCTTAACCTTATTTTTATATTCTCCATCTTATCTCTTGGTGCTGTATTCTGGAAAGTATCTTCAAATCTGTCAGTTCACTGTTTCTCTTTTCAGATGCATTTAATTTGTTGTTTAACACACTCATTGAACTTCAGGGTTGAATGATTTTATTTTTGATTTTTAGAAATTCTATTAAACTTTCCCCAAATTTGCCAGGTCTTAGCTGATAGTCTCTTTTTCTTATTCCATCTTGATTCCATGCTTTGTTTCTTTAAACAATTAATAGTTATATTATGTCTTGTATCTGATAATTCTTTTTTTTTTTTTTTTTTTTGAGTTGGAGTCTCACTCTGTCACCCAGACTGGAGTGCAGTGGCCGCTCCTGGCCACTGCAGCCTCACCTGCTGGGCTCCGGCGATCCTTCCGCCTCAGCCTTCCAAGTAGCCGGAATTACAGGCATGCGCTACCACGCCCAGCTGATTTTTTTTTTATTTATTGTAGAGATGAGGTCTTGCTGCCCAGGCGGGTCTCAAACCCGCGGGCTCAGGCAATCCACTCACCTCAGCCTCCCAAAAGCGCGGGACTACAGGCTGAGCCACCGAGCCCGGCTGTATCTGATAATTCTTGTATCTAATATCTGAAGTCCTTAAAACTCTAAATCTGTTGTTTCTGCTAATTCTCCCTTATAGTGGCTTGTTTCCTTATGTGCTTGATAACTTTTTGTTGTGAACTCATATTTGACAGAAATAGATCTTTGGGATTATTATTATTTGAGAATTCTGAGGGTCCTAGGTTGAAGATGTTAGTCTCCAAAAAAAAAGTGAATTTGCTTCTGTCACGTGCAAGAGGTCACTAACAATTTTGGACCATTTTTAAGTTTCTCAGCTATGGTTTCCCTTGGCACATGAGTAGTATAAATTTGAACTTCAGATCTGTTGAAGAACAAGCTTTAGGTTGCAAACTTTTAGAAGGACACCTGCAGACGCAGCAGCAACAACGGCAGCTATGGTCTTTTTAATCTTGTTTTTCACCCAGAGTCATGACAGAGACATACAAGTCTACAGAGACTTTTTTTTTTTTTTGTCCTGTCAGGCACTCCTTTTCTAGCCAACCATCCTACCATTTTATTAGGGTGTATTTCCTTTTAAAAGTCATAACTCAATGTGAGAGTTGCATTTTAAGGTTCTTTTCAAAGTTCTCCATGCCCTACATTTCTGTTAATATCCAAAGCACTATGTTCTAGTTATGGGGTTTTGCCTTCAGGGAAGCCCAAGCTTTCACATACTGCCTGCTGCTCTGGTTTCAACTTCTGGTTGCTCTTCCCTCTTCTGCCTTTAAAAATTTTTGAAAGATTATCAAAGCATTTAAAAATGTCTGTTACAGGTTTATTAAAAAAACTAGACATAGAATTACCATATGATCCAACTATTCTACTGCTAGGTAAATATAAAAAAGAATTGAAAGCAGAAACTCAGATAGATACTTGCATGTCAATGTTCACTGTGGTGTAATTCACAATAGCCCAAAGGTAGAAACAACCTAAGTGTTCATCAACAGATAAACGGATAAACAAAATGTGGCATATCCATACAATGAAATATTATTCAGACACAAATGGAATGCAGTTCAGATACATGCTACAACATAGACCTTGAAAACATTATATTAAGTAAAATAGCCAGACACAAAAGGACAAAGATTATGTCATGCTACTTATATGAAATATACAGAATAGGCAATTTCATAGAGACATAAAGTAGATTAGAAGTTACCAGTGGTTGGGGGAGGAAAGAGTAGGAAGTTATTGCTTAATGGTTACATAATTTTTGCTTGGGGTGTTGAAAGTTAAAAAAGTTTTGGAACTAAACATTGGTGGGACAATACTGTGAATATAATTAATGTCACTGAATTTTAACATGAAATGGTTAAAATGGCAAATTTTATGTTATACATGTTTTACCAAATTAAAACCATTAATAATATAATATGTCAAAACCACTAAATTATCTATCTATCTATTTATCTATTTATTTTTAAGTTGGAGTCTCACTCCATCGCACAGGCTGGAGGGCAGTGTCACACTCACGACCACCCCAGTGTCGACTTGTTAGGCTCCGGCAATCCTTCTGCCCCAGCCTTCCAAGAAGCCGGAATTACAGGCACACGCTACTATGCCTGGCTAATTTTTTATTTATTGTAGAGATGAGGTCTCGCAAAGTTGCTGGGGCTGGTCTCAAACCCGCGGGCAATCAATTCGCCTTGGTCTCCCAAAGTGCTGGGGTTGAACCATCGAGCCTCGCCTAAATTATACATTTTAAATGGGTAAATTATATGGTATATGAAAGATGTATCAGTCAAACTTTTCAAAAAAGCGAAATGTAAAAAGTGTTTATTAAAATTAATCCAGGCTTACTTGTATCAGAAAAGCTTTTTAGAATACTTAGTCCGCCATACTGCAGAAGCAGAAGTCAAATTTCATCTGTTCAGAGAGGTCTTCCCTACTGCTAGTCTAAACTAGGACTACCACTACTACCATGTAAATCTGGGCTCCATGAAAGTGGAGACCTCAACTCTTTTGTTCATCATTTTATCCCTACTAAGTCAATGTGTAAGAAGTCACAGATTTTAAAAAATATTATTATCATCAGTAGTAGTAAAATTAAGAAGAGTCTAAACCCTATAATCAAATCTCAGTTTCATAATTAAGGACATTACAGTATAGCAAGGTTATTTATATATTTATAGACCACTAATGATCACTGCCCTCTGCATCATATGAAAGAGAAAGTTATAAGAGATGAAATTAGCTAGTTGACTAAATTCTGGATCTATTTGTTTTCTAGTTATTTATCGAAAATAATAATGCATTTTCGAAAAATAATTCAGTGTCAATCCTCTCCTCAACTAAAGACTATTTCTTTAAGTGCCTCAATGTTCTGTGGGTTTTGTCCTGTCTCTCTTTTTCACCCTTCAAAGTATCCATTTCTTGAGGACACTGAACATGTTTCTGATTTTTTTTTGTCTTGCCTCATGAGGCTTAGCCATAGCATGTGACTCATCCCAGGGCCTTAAGAAACAGTGCTGACTGGCTGACTGTGGAGGGAGAAATTGATATTCTGTTCCACTATTTGTACCATTTTTAGGAATTTCCAGCACCTCCACAGCCACTTTACCTATTTCTGTGGCAAGACATATTGAGGCTCACTCCCTCTGATTCTCCAGCCACTATAACTGATTGAGTTTCTTTTTATTCTTGCCTGGTGAAGAGTGACTTGTCCTCAGAAGTTATTTTCATAAGTCTCTGGGCTGTAAATTATCATGAGAAACTCTAGGAATAGATCGCGTTCTGTCAACTCATCCTTCCACGGTTCTTCTTAACTTCACAGCCAATGGTGACTTTCCTCATTCCATTCTAGAATTTCCTCCAGACCCATTTAGTCTAAGTACTAAGCCTGGAGAGTCGGATCTCAGTTGAGATATTGACCCTCAAACTTATTATTTTCAATCTATAAAATCACTTATCTTTGAATGGGAAAGGGTCATAATGACCCTACATAGGTTTTGCTATTTAACATTTGTCAGATGCTCTCATTTCCATTACCTCATATGGTTGATTAGCCCCATTTTAAATAAATGAAACATCAAAGCCCATGAAGGGTGGGTGATTTGTACAAGGTCACATTGTTGGTTAGTGATACAGCAAAGACAATTATTTCCTAGACAGGGAGAACTGGGTAAGGAAACACAGTAGGGGACTCTGGAAAGCATGAAAAAACCAATGTTATGGGAAAGAGGGGCACAGAGGGGAGATGGAAAGGAATAAGACTTTCTACCCTATTTTTACCAGGAGCTAGCTGTGATTTAATAACCTGAACTAGGCAATACCAGCCCCCTTGGAAGCCTGGCAATCCCTCAATGCTCAGGGGTGTTTTTTCCTTCGTTTTTCTTTGCCATTTTTCCAAGAGTCTGTGTCAGCTCCCACTGGGGCCCTCTCAGGGATGAGAACAGCTGCAAAGGCGCTGGAGTTGGGCTGCTGAGTACATGCCCAGGACTGACACCTGCCCTTCCACAGGGCCCTGGGGACAAGTTGGCTCAGAGAAACAGGGACGAGACAGAACTCCATTCATCAGAGAGAACTGGGGTGGAAAAACCCTGCTTGATCCCTTGGCACCATTAAGCTCTAAGGTTGGCTCTGGGCCCCACACAAATCCAGGTTCTGTTTAGTAAGGTCAATTAAAACAAGAGAGTATGCTTGTAAGGCCCATTGTAGTTATCTGTTGCATTTAAATGTTACCTGGTATCTGCTACACAAAAAGCATGATGGTGAGATGGCTTTGGAATTCTGTAGGAAAGAAAAGTTTTGTTTAAAAAAAACAAAGTTAATGTCTTTCTATATTCTAGGTTACAACTTGCCACTGACTCACTGCTTTCTCTCTGGGTCTCAGTTTCTTTTGCTATAAGGTGAAGGTGCTAGTCTAGAGTCTTTTGAGGTCTATGTCTTTTTTGTGTCACAAGCCCTTTTGAAAATTTAATGAAAGCCATGGATCATCTCCTTAGAAAAATGCATATGTGCCCATAGATAGCTAATTTTTCATATAATTTGGGTGTTTAAGGATTTCCCTGATGTGCATCGACAGATCCCAAGTTGAGAGCCTCTGGACTAGTTGATTTCTAAGGTCTCTTCTAGCTCTGACAGTCTATGAAACATTCCAAGTTGGACACGGTAATGAGTAGAGACACCCGGGCCAGAATGCTGGCAGCTGTTGTGGAATCCCAGAGGCTTAACTGTACCCCCCTACCCAAGCTTCCTGAGACTCTATTCCAAGGGAAGCAAGAGGATGTAAGCTCATTCTCTGCAAACTGAGTCCAAGGGAAGCAAAGGAGTGCAAACTGATTTACGGCAAATCAGAGACTGGAGTGTGTATCAGACAGTTGCCTCCCAGGTTGCTGGAATTTAGCAAAGATGCTAACTTTGCAGGAGAGACTAAGTGCAAGAGTCATGACTGCTAAATGTTCCTCAATAGTTGCTTGAAGACATGACAAAAAGCATGACTACCCAATAGGTAAGGTACATACCGTTTGATTGTAGTTGTTCTAAGATGGTGACTTAAGAGCTAATTCTCAACATGGCCGGGCAGAATATTAACAGCCATAAACCTACTGCATTCTCTTATATTATATCCTCCTTTGTAAGTGTATATTTTTCTACCTCTATTAAAAGGCTAGAGGAAAATAAAAGATATGGTTTTTATGGGTATATCAATCAGGATCCTGGTAGGAAGCATACGACACTCTGGGAGTGGATCAGTTGAATAAAGTTTTTTTTTTTTTTTGAGTTGGAGTCTCACTCTGTCGCCCAGACTGGAGTGCAGTCTGCGGTGGCCACTCCTGGCCACTGCAGCCTCGACCTGCTGGGCTCCGGCGATCCTTCCTCCTCAGCCTTCCAAGTAGCCGGAATTACAGGCATGCGCTACCACGCCCAGCTGATTTTTTGATTTATTGTAGAGATGAGGTCTCGCTGCCCAGGCGGGTCTCGAACCCGCGGGCTCAGGCAATTCACTCACCTCAGCCTCCCAAAGGCATGGGATTACAGGCTGAGCCACCGAGCCCGGCTTGAGTAAAGTTTACTAAAGGGAATTGATTACAAAAGTATGGGTAGGATATAGACAAGCCACAGAGGACATTGTTGTATTTTGGGAATAGTGATAGTGGGGCTCATTACTACCCTCAGGACTGAAGGAGAGAGGGGAGGTAGTGGTTACCAGAACTCAGAGAGAAAGAGAGAGAATAACAATTATATAGAGAGGACCCTTGATAAGAGCTGTGACCTTAAGTCAAGGGATGCTCAGTAACCTCTCAAGCAGGGTGCCAGGGAATAAAGAGTCTAATCTCACTCTTCTCCTCCCTGCCAATGCTTCTCATTTGGCCAAATACAACTGGAATCCAGAAGACAATGGGATCTATTGATATGAGTCCACTTTTCAGAACACAGAGAAGGATGCAACAGGGTAGAGTAGAAAGAAGATCTGGAGGGAAAGGCCTAGAAGGTAGATCTGCCATTGTAGGCATCAGCTGTAGACTTCCAGTGTAACGGATATGGTTGAATGAAAGTAGGGTAAAAATGGAAATGAAGAAAGGTCAAACTCAAGGTTAACAGTAAGAAAACAGAAACAAAATATTTTAGAATTCATCTGCAAAAAGTACTTTCATATTTGTTCCAGTTGGCATTTAAGTCATCTATTGAGTTTTCAAAAATGAAAACTAAGAGCAGATTCACTATTGAGTTTACAATTAAGTGGGATTTGGAGAAAATCCTGAGTGTCCGACGTTCTTAGGAACTGTAATAGTGCCTAACAGTAGTGATGAGTCAGGCCCTAGTTGTAAAAACCTTTTGGGAGGGATGAGATTGCAGGTGCCTATACCTGCTGCCTTAGACTCTCTGCTTGGAAGATAATTTAAAAGTTAGTGGATACTAGAAGGCTCAAGACCAATAAGCTTGCACAGTTCACAGTTCTCAGCTAGGGGTCATTTGCCTCCTTCCAACATCCTCCTCCTAGGGACATTGGATAATACTTGGAAACATTTTTGGTTGTAACAATTTGAAGGAGAGGTACTACTGACATCTAAGGAATAGAGGTCAGGGATGCTACTAAATGTCCTACATTGCACAGAATATCCCTCCCCCCCCCAAAAAAAGACAAAGAACTGTCTGGACAAAAATGTTAATGGTGCCAGTGCTGAGAAGCCTTGCTCTAGGGCATTTGGTGACTGTCAAGATATTATTTTAACCCTGGTCACAACACTCTCTACTCCTCATGTCTAAAGATGACACCCTTGCTCCCACTGATGGATCCCAGGTTGGCCACTCCTAGAATAAGCTCCATCTCAGTAGGCTTCTGGGCTAAAGCAGAATTTAATCTCATTTTGCAGGGTGCTTGCTGTTGCTGTTACTATTGTCCATTGCTATTTAGTTTTTGACCCTTGGCCTTGCACTAACCCTAATAGAAGCTTATTTCCTAGTTGTTAACTGCTTGCGGGTTAATGACTCACAGCCTGCCTAGACCTCTGGTTTTTGCAAGCTCTTCTAGCTCTGGCATCCTTCCCAGGCTCTGAGGTTCAACTTCATCCATGGTTTCAGCACAACACTGCCTTACTCATTCCATTCTGGGACACCAAATAGGGTTTGGGCTGGTAGTTACACTAGACCTGCTGCCTCTTGAATCTCTGTGAGAAAGGTGCCAGATCCAGGCAAGAAATGACTCAATGAACTATCATCTAATACAAGAGGTCCTTCTGCTGTGACTGTCAAAAAAAAAGCTGCAAAGAGAGCGAAAGAGAAGGTGCATTCTGGGGCAGCACATTTCAGAAGACATCTGTGTCAGCTGGCTTAAGCAGAGATAGAAAGATGTCCTACACAATAGTGTTTTAGAGCCAGTTAAGCATCAATTTCATATTTGTAGAAGAAAAAAGTTGCACATAAATTGAAACCCTACAGTTCAGATAATGTCTAGTTTGGCCATTTTTCAAGTGTCAGCTTCATATACCTAGAAAGAAGTATAAAGAAGGAATTTGAAATAACAAAAATATAGCCGGGCTCGGTGGCTCAGCCTGTAATCCCTCGCCTTTGGGAGGCTGAGGTGAGTGGATTGCCTGAGCCTGCGGGTTCGAGACCCGCCTGGGCAGCAAGACCTCATCTCTACAATAAATCAAAAAATCAGCCGGGTGTGGTAGTGCATGCCTGTAATTCTGGCTACTTGGAAGGCTGAGGCGGAAGGATCGTCAGAGCCCAGCAGGTGGAGGCTGCGGTGGCCGGGAGCGGCCACTGCACTCCAGTCTGGGTGACAGAGTGAGACTCCAACTCAAAAAAAAAAAAAAAAAAAAAAAAGAAATAAAAATATGACCAGAAGGCCATGGAGCTAACTTATTTTTCTAACAAACCTTCATTCCTGAATTCTGAGTCTCAGATGGTATTTGTGGAAAGGACTGGCTTCTAATCCCTGTTCAGTCACACATTATTGTGCAGTTATACACTTAACTGGTCCGTGCCTCAGGTTCCTCATCTGAAAAATGGAGCAAATACTACTTTCACTGTCTCATAGTGTTTTGGTTTTTTTTCCAATTTAGAACAAAAAAAGATAGTGCATATGAAAATGACTTAAAAAGCATTAGTGCTATTTGAATACAAATTATTATAATTACACTTCACAAAAGACATGTGACTTGAGGGAAAATGAAGTTGGATTACATGAGACCAAGAAAAGTGGGTAAAGTGAAACCTATTTTGGCAAAAAGAGAAAAGAGATGGAGAAATCTACTGTCTTTTTATTTGCCCACATTCCAGACATAGTAATACTTATCTTATTTTTATTATTATTGTATAAAAAATTTATGATAAAAGGACTCTTCAGCTGGGCTCGGTGGCTCAGCCTGTAATCCCACGCCTTTGGGAGGCTGAGGTGAGTGGATTGCCTGAGCCCGCAGGTTTGAGACCCGCCTGGGCAGGCA